>NW_015505928.1:425069-425643 GCF_001515645.1 Sinocyclocheilus grahami
CCACTCATTTTCTATTGTAAATAACTTCGCTTTTTGCATTTTGAAGTCAATATTATTTTTTGCGCTAATCAAAATTCTGCGACATATGCTGTCTGACTTGCACTGAACCCGCAATATTGCTTTAACACAGAACAGAAGCCACAGTCTTCACTCCTCTTCGTGTTGCTCACATGGCTCCGTAATGCGATTACACTTATTTCATTTTCCAAAATTGCTTGATGACCCCCATCTCCAATCTTTAACGGACGCTGTGGAGGGAAACGGAGTGAAGCAGGCGCAGCTGAGCAGTCTCTCAGGAGCATGTTTTCACTCCTGGCTATCAAGAGCAAACAGGGTGTTCAGTCCCCACCGAGACCCCAGCTTATTGTAGATTTCAAACATGGTTGACTTCAGACAGGCCCAGTGCTGAAACTCCAGGACCATCACACGAGGGAATCCGCTGAGCGATATGACTGCTAACGGTTTTGTCTTACAATAGAGGGAAGAATTATTTGTCTGTCTGTAACAGATTTATGCCTACTGAAAACACTGAGAGAGATGTTACATTCTCTCGGAGGCAGAGTTTTTTTTTTTT
>NW_015505928.1:426134-426789 GCF_001515645.1 Sinocyclocheilus grahami
GATTACATTGTGATATATCCTTTTTCTGTTTAGACAATTTTACAAAATTTTTTGCCATGACAACCTAATGAGTGAACCTTGTACTGCTGCAAAAACAACAATTTATACTAGGGCTGTCGTGATTCGTCGATTTTATTCGACTATTCAATTTTTTTAAATCCTCGACTTCACTTTGCTCGCATCGTCGAACCGGCAACAGTGGCGCATTTCACAGACGAGAATGTAGAAAAAAACACTTTTTAGTCTGTTTCCCAAGGCTGCATGATATATTAAACTCATTTAAAGATAATTAAGCATAATTATGAATTCACAAACGCTACGATTTAATTAAATAATTATATGCGATGCAGTTCTAATACAGTACATGTGCGTTAATTATTTATATGCTTGTATTTTAAGTCATTTTAAAGGCTACTGTTCACTTACATATTTTTATTACTACAAAAAAATTAATTATAATTATAGGGCCCTATGAAATCCGTTTTATTTCCAAATTAATTTTTTTCCATTTCTCTATACTCCATTTTAATGGTTAAATAAAATTGTATTAATCAAACAGCCTGTCTAATTAATTGAGTTTTACAGTTGTATCTGTACCAAATTATGTTTTCCATTATTTTCTGGATTCCATTTTAATGGTTCCATTAAATTTTAA
>NW_015505928.1:426982-433243 GCF_001515645.1 Sinocyclocheilus grahami
CACACACACACACACACCCACACACGAGCGTGACTTTAGCACTAGATTTAGCAACTTTCAGACCCTTTTAGCGGCTTTTTTACAAAGAATATTCATACTGACAAACCTAGCTATCTAAACCTAGGGCATTCTAAGTAAATATATTGCAGTATTTCCTCTCAATCAGTAGAAAATATGGTTAACACCCGGTCATGCATAAAAAAAAATACCGTCATGTACCGTGAAACCGGTATAATTTAGAAAAATACTGTGATATAAATTTTTGGTCATACCGCCCAGCACCAATCTGAAATACATTTATTTCATGCCAAGTATACTAAAAATACATTTACATATCATATTTGTAATGTGTTAAAGTCTTAATGCTGTATACCCTAACTCTAGTGAAAAATAAATATACTAAAATGTATTTGATAGGGATGCACGATATATCGGCCACCATATCGGCATCGGCCGATAAATGTTCATTTTAATGTTATCATTATTGAACCGATACATTTTTTTTGCTAATATATTAAAGCCGATAAATAATGCATTATTTCCTGCAGAGACACTTCAGATGCGCACTGTTCGCCATGATGGTTTTTAATTGCTTGAAATACTATTGGAATCACTTTGAAAAGGAAAATACAGTGAAGTGCAACATGTGCAGGAAAAGTCTGTCATAATATAATAAGAACATTACTGTTAAACAATGGAATCTTTGTGCGCTCGTGTTTGAGCGCATTGTTACGGGAAGAGCGCATTCACAACGGAGCTGCACCTTCATGACAAGCGCAGTTATTTTCACTTGTGCATTTGCAGCCTTTTGTGCAATTGTACGTTGTAATATTGTGTTTATTTTATGCATATAGGTCTGATTTATCACATATAGAATGCGTTCGGCTAATAGAGCGCTTCAGTTTACCGGTTATCATCTTTAGCTCAGCGCACGCAGCTCAAACAGCAGCGCATACATAACATTATAATGAGAACACTATTATAATAAAAAGTTGCTAATTCTTTGGTTTAATTTGTCGTGTTTCAGCGCGTTGTTGCGGGAAGAGCGCATCCACAACATAAGTTACACATTCTGGTTAGCACGTAACTTACTTCGAGTTCACTTGTGCATTTGCGTTTTTTTGTACATGTATAAGTTGCAACATTATGTTTATATTGTATAAATATCTGATTAATCTCATATCTGATTAATCTAATATATTATGCGTTTCCTTGAGTTAAATAAGCTGCCAGCAAAGCGCTTCAGTTTACCGGGGTTCATTCAGCTCTTCAACTTCAGCGCACGCAGTGTGAACAGCAGTGCACAACATTAATAACTAGTATAACTGAGAATGTCATATGCGTAACATTATAAAGAGAATATTACCGTAATAAAAGTTGCTAATTCTTTGGGTTTATTTGCCGTGTTTCAGCTCGTTGTTACGGGAAGAGCACATCGAGTTACACATCTGACTAGCACATAACTTAGTTCAAGATCACTTGCGCATTTGCATCTTTTTGTGCATTTGTAAGTTATAATATTATGTTTATGATGTATAAATATCTGATTCTCATAGCATAATTAACCCACTAACAAAGCGCTTCAGTTTACCGGTGTTCATTCAGCTCTTCAGCAACAGCGCACGCAGCTTAAACAGAAATGCTGCCATTTGAAACAATGGTATTAATTTAAGGTACTTCTTTTTCAAAATCACTGATATATTATTAATACTAAGCAACCTAATTTTATCTTATTATTTTCATCAACAATATGGTTTAATTAAAATAATTTCATTATCGTCTGTGCAAAGTCTATTCCGTTTAATTTATCCATGGCACATGATTTTTAAATTTTTTTACACGCATGTTGTCTAGAGACTTGTTTGCATTATTTTATTTATTTGTAAGGCTGCTTTATGTTTGATTTATGTTGAAGTGTTTAATGGCTTTTAATGGTGAGGCTATTTTTGTAATCAAGCTCTCAAAAATTATATAAAAATTTGGATTTAAATTTATCGGGCAACATATCGGTTATCGGCTTTCATATATAAAGAATTATCGGTATCGGACAAAATTTTCATATCGGTGCATACCTAGTATTTGAAACATTTATTTCATGCTAGGTATACTACAAATACATTTACATATTTATGTACTTGCATAAATACCCTGCAACTGTACTTTTGGTATATTAACCTGGTATACTTAAAGTCTGCTAAATTGGAACAACTCATTTTGTGTTTAATGCACTTTAATTGTGCAGAAGTAGTGCTGAAGTCTAACTAAAGATATACTAAGTATATTTGATCATGCAAAAGTGGAACTATTGCAAGTACACTTCAGGTACACTTGAAAAAATCTTGCATTTGAAGACCGATATTATTCAAAGATTATATAATCCTCATCAATAGTGACATTAAAACACATTCTAAGCTTAATATTAAGAAATGTGCATTCTGCACAAGTAGTGCTCGAAATAAAGTATAATTTTTTAATTAGTAAGTCTTGAGCAATATGAGAAATATGTTAATAGATTTAAACTATACTTAGTATGTCTACTGTAATAATCGTACCAACAAAATCTATAATCGTTGCATCCCTAATTCTGAACATTGCATTATGTCTACGTAATACATCAAACTCTTTTCAAACCATTAGTGGGTTCATACATTAATGAAAGAGAGCACATTTGTTTTCTCTCAAGAGGAGGACATTTCAAACCATGAAAGAGCAAAACAAGAAGAACAAATCACAAACACATCTCAGGGCTCCAGACTCATTCTTCCCACTGGTCTCTCTTTTGCGACTAACTTTCTCAGTTGGTCGCACGGGCACATGATTTGGTCGCAATATTTTATTTTATTTTGCGCTACAACATGGGATTAATCAATGCATGCTTTATCATAGTTCATAGTTATATGGAAACGAAAGTGGTTAACATTCAACCTGTTCTTTTTCATCAGTAGTATTATTTGTGATTTGAATTTTGTGAACGGGAGTTCCTCTTTTGCTGTGTTATAAGCCGGGCTTGGGGTGCTTTCACTTTCAAATTCGCGATCTTGTCACGTTTTACAAGAAAAGATAATTGTCCGTTTTGCTTCCATACATCCACACACCTTTCACTTTTTAAGACTAAAACAAAAGATTGATTCATTGCTATTCTTAATTAAAAAGCACAACAACAATAAAACAGTAAGATACAATGACAAACTAGCTTACAAAACGTTTTAACGTATTAATAAAAACGAATAAGATGAGGCTTAGCATACACCACATGCTGTATTATATACTGACTAATAAATTACAGAATGTTTAGCAAACATTGAGGAATCAAATCATTCCCCACATGAATACCAACATGTTCACCTTCTCTGGTTTAAGAAGCGGTCTTTTACTTTACTTTAGCTTGAAAACCATTCATCTTTTCCTCAATATTTGCATAATTTTTTCTGCACGCAGCTTAATAAACCAGTATAAACCAGGCTCTACACTCGAAGTGCTGATCAGTTCAAACGCGTAGCGTGGTTTCGTTATGCTTTCAGTTTCGTTTGTCGTTTGATGTTTCTCATATGCAACAGAAATGGCAGCGCTTATGAGTTAAACAATGCGGTGGTTGCGCCAGTGTGACCGCTCACAAAATTTAGTCGCACAGGCAGAAAAAAAATGGTCGTAGTCTGGAGCCCTGCATATGACCTGCAGTGTCTTGAGAATCCTTGTATTATACATGGAGAATACACACCTCCTTAAGACCACGTTGTAGAATGGGATACACAGATCAGAGCTGGGCGGCAGAATCTTTGTCAACTGGATCTTGATGTCAATCTCTTGATTGTCCGTTTTTCTCTCAGCTTTAAGATGAACAACCTGTTACACAGAAAAGCCAAAGTAAGCTTGGGTAATTAGTAGGGATGTAATGGTTCGGTGCGTACCTTGGTTTTAATGTCACGTTTGGTGTAGTTTCGGTACAGCGGAGGGAAAAACTAAACAATAAATTGCTTTTTTTATTAAACTGTGGTTTACGGAACAAATTGCCCTTTCTTTAAAATAATTTAATTACCAGTTAAGTGGTTCTCAACTGGTTTGGCCTTGGGACCCACGTTTTATTGTTATATTCTATTGTCGGGAGTTCCTCTTTTGCTGTGTTATAAGCCGGGCTTGGGGTGCTTTCACTTTCAAATTCGCGATCTTGTCACGTTTTACAAGAAAAGATAATTGTCCGTTTTGCTTCCATACATCCACACACCTTTCACTTTTTAAGACTAAAACAAAAGATTGATTCATTGCTATTCTTAATTAAAAAGCACAACAACAATAAAACAGTAAGATACAATGACAAACTAGCTTACAAAACGTTTTAACGTATTAATAAAAACGAATAAGATGAGGCTTAGCATACACCACATGCTGTATTATATACCGACTAATAAATTACAGAATGTTTAGCAAACATTGAGGAATCAAATCATTCCCCACATGAATACCAACATGTTCACCTTCTCTGGTTTAAGAAGCGGTCTTTTACTTTACTTTAGCTTGAAAACCATTCATCTTTTCCTCAATATTTGCATAATTTTTTCTGCACGCAGCTTAATAAACCAGTATAAACCAGGCTCTACACTCGAAGTGCTGATCAGTTCAAACGCGTAGCGTGGTTTCGTTATGCTTTCAGTTTCGTTTGTCGTTTGATGTTTCTCATATGCAACAGAAATGGCAGCGCTTATGAGTTAAACAATGCGGTGGTTGCGCCAGTGTGACCGCTCACAAAATTTAGTCGCACAGGCAGAAAAAAAATGGTCGTAGTCTGGAGCCCTGCATATGACCTGCAGTGTCTTGAGAATCCTTGTATTATACATGGAGAATACACACCTCCTTAAGACCACGTTGTAGAATGGGATACACAGATCAGAGCTGGGCGGCAGAATCTTTGTCAACTGGATCTTGATGTCAATCTCTTGATTGTCCGTTTTTCTCTCAGCTTTAAGATGAACAACCTGTTACACAGAAAAGCCAAAGTAAGCTTGGGTAATTAGTAGGGATGTAATGGTTCGGTGCGTACCTTGGTTTTAATGTCACGTTTGGTGTAGTTTCGGTACAGCAGAGGGAAAAACTAAACAATAAATTGCTTTTTTTATTAAACTGTGGTTTACGGAACAAATTGCCCTTTCTTTAAAATAATTTAATTACCAGTTAAGTGGTTCTCAACTGGTTTGGCCTTGGGACCCACGTTTTATTGTTATATTATATTATATTGTTATATATCAAATTTGTTAAAACAAAAACAAAGCAAATTTATTTCACAAAAATTAAGACTGTTAAGAATATGACTAATACTGAATAAACAGCCTACAGTCGTGGTCAGAATTATTGGCACCCTTGGTAAATATGATCAAAGAAGGTAAAAATAAATCTGCATTGTTAATCATTTTGATCTTTTATTTAAAAAATTTCACAAATATCTAACCCTTCATTGAACTAAAACAATTGCAAATGGGGGAAAATCTCATTATGAAAATTGTTTTTCTCAAATAAATGTTGGACAATTACTGGCACCCCTAGAAATTCTTATGAGTAAAATATCTGAAGTATATTTCCATTCATATTTACAAATTATGAATCTGTCTGGAAGAGGACATGTGTCTATTCCGTCCTAATGCACGCTGAGGAGGAGAGTTTGAGTGGCTAAATACTTTCCAAAAACCACAGCTGGAGAATTGCAGAAAATAGTTGAGTCTCGGGGCCGGAAAACCTTAAAAAAAAAAAAATCAAACAGCACCTACACCACATGTTGTTTGGGAGGGTTTCAAGAAAAAAAAGAAAAGAAAAATCAATAAAAGAAAATGCTCTCATCCAAAAACAATCCAAAGCATATTCTGTTGTCAGACACGACTGGAACTTCAAATGGGACTGGCTTCTATGGTCAGATGTAACTAAAAAAATTAGCTTTTTAGCAACAAACACTCAAGATGGGTTTGGTGCACACAGGGATAAAAAGTACCCCATCTGTACAATGAAATATACTGCTGTATTTTTAATGTTGTGAGCCTATATTTCTGCTGGAGGTCCTGGGCATCTTGTTTAGATACACGGCATCTTTGATTCTATCAAATACCAACAGATAAAAAATCAAAAAGTGACTGACTCTGTTAGAAATCTTATAATGGGCCATGTTTGGATCTTCCAAACGGACAATAATCCAAAAACAAACCTTAAAAACAACACAAAAATGGGTCACTGGGCACAAAACCAAGCTTCTGCTATGGCCATTCCAGTTCCCTGACCTGA
>NW_015505928.1:433482-453105 GCF_001515645.1 Sinocyclocheilus grahami
CAGTCAGGTGTTGAGGCAAGTTGGAGCTAAACTCTGCAGGACACCGGCCCTCCAGGACCGAGTTTGGACAGCCCTGCTATAGAAAATGAGTGTGGTGAACTGAAGAGGAGAAGCACCATCATGGAGCTGGGAATCTGAAGGGTCTGGAGAGATTCTGGATGAAGGAATGGTCTCCGATCTCGTCAGGTGTTCTCTAAACTCTTCAGGCATTATAGGAGAAAACTCAGAGCTGTTATTATGCCAAATGGAGGTTTCAAAAAGCATTGAATAAAAGGGTGCCATTAATTGTGTCCAATGTGTATTAGAGAAAAACATTTGTCACGATATTTCCCATTTTAAATTCTTAGTCTCCAATGAAAGGTTAGATTTATATGAATTTTTTAAAATAAAAGATCAAAATGATTAACAATGCAGAGTAATTTTCACAGCCTTCTTTGATCATATTTACCAAGGGTGCCAATAATTCTGACCACGACTGTATAAGGTAAGGCTGTTAAATAGTCCCAAACTTGTTTTTGTTAATACAATTAAGTTGGGCCACCACAGTCATTTAAACATACAAAATGACACAAAGTGAAAACAACATGGCATTTTTGAGTTATGGAAACAACAGTTATCATGGTGAATATACACTAACATGAACTGTTAACAAAACGTGGAAACTGCTCCTGAATAGAATGAATATCATCATACCTTCATGCAAATCCTTCCCAGCTAACACACTCAGTACCCGTTATGTGATTTATCAGCAGGCTACTGTACTTTTATTTTATGTGTTGCATGCTTGTAGTTTCTGCGCTTTAGTGAAGTGATATGCAGTGAGCCGCCGCATTTGCGCGTGCTATTGAAGAGTGCACGCTATAACATCTGGCAGGACAGGATAGTTCATTTTTCTGAGGTGAGAGACTTTTTTTCCCATAAGTTACGAAAATAACGATAGAATAATGACATTAAGCCTGTCAACATCTCATCTGACCGCAGATACTGAATCGGGACAGCGCATTTTTCTCAGGCACGCTTTACTTAAACTGTATCTGACAGAAGTGTCAACAGCTTTCATGCACATCTTTTAAAATAAAAGTCTCGCATCAGAAAAACATTTAGAATGGCGTTTTTGTTGTTGATGTCTTTTCTTTGGCTGTACACTCCGCGACCAACTCAGAGCGGTCTCTCGACCCCCACCAGTTGAGAAACACTGCTCTAAACTATAAGGAGCCCTTTTACAATTAAAAACAGAGCCCAAACTTAAATTAAATTACTATTTATTTTTTAAATATAATAAATCAACACTCAATTAAAAAAAACATATGCAAACATGTAAATTGCACAATGCAGTTTTTAAATTAACTTCTAAATGATAAAAATTATATTTGTTGCTGAAATATATTCATTTACACAGTGGCTGTCATAACTTGTTTCATAACAGATTTATTGAAACATGCATTAAATAATTAAGACATCACTAACTGGTAAAATAAAATATGAGTATATAGTCTAATATTTCAAGAAATGCTCTTCCCTAGTGAACTAACGAGCTGTGGACACTGATGACTTGCCTGAAGTCAATGAAATGCTACGTGACATTTTGTTTACAAGCCGTTTTATTGACGTCTTTCTGCGGTTGATTGAGCGATCACGTGAGGCATGAGATGTTCATTTCTAGGGGTGCTCCACATGAATTGTCACTTGCACAACCGAGGCAGTGTCTTATCATCACTAAAGTTTATAAAATGCATTTCTTTTTAATTCTTGCCAGTGTTTAACCAGTGTTCTCCTGGAGACCGTGCGCTCATGCACACTCGCAGCGCACACACATAACGCTAGGTTCACACATACTCCGTTTGCAGTGTGTATTTTTTCCTTGCTCATGTTAACAGATTAAAGCGTTCACACAGCACACGGTTGTGGTCCAGGAGAGGAGCTGTGCTGTGACAGCGCATTTTTTGCGGTAAATATGAACATGGATTGACAGAAAATATAGTAATAACACCAATAAAATGCATATATTAAATTATAGTCTACTGTGTTTCACAGTAAGCTGTTACAGGCTTTTTGGCTAGGTTTAAAGGAAAAGAGCACTTTCAGATAAAGAAGGCAATAATACACGGCACTCGTGGAGGTAGGAAAACAAAGTTCTTTATGAACCGCATGATTGCTTGTAATAAAGATTTAAATGCTAAAGCAAAGTGCTGACTGTTTCTGTCAATGGTAGGTTTTAATTTAGAATGTTTGTGATAACGTAAGAAAAGTAGTTTAAATGTTTTGCCACTTGCTTGAGCAAATTAATATATAAATCTAGAAGTAAATGCAAAAGTAAAAAGCATTGAATAATGCGTTTCTTATAATTATTGCGTTTAAACACATCTATGAAAAATTTTATTACTGTAAAAGAATCACAATTATGAAAATGCATTTTCAGTAACAATGTTTGGATTTGAAATCAAAATAATGGATAAATGTTGTGTTTGTGGTAAACAGCCACGGATCAGTAGTGGACTCCTGTGTGAAAGCATGCTCAGTCTGTGCCGCTTCTGTACCACACATGGACTGTATGCGCACTGCAAAAGGAGTGTGTGAACCTGGCGTACAGCTCACAAAATTAGGCTTGTGCTGTGTGTAAGCTATTGTGCAACAATTGCACGATTGTAGAAATAGAAATGCACTGCATGAGCAAACATTTAGGTGAGATAAATATATATTTTTGAAAAATGCCCCCTCCACCCCTCAAATTAAAAACAACTTACAAGAGTCACCTAAAAGAGGAATCCACCCCCCCCCAACTTTCAAAAATTAAATTCAGGCCCTGAATAGGGATGTAAAGGCACGATTATAGTGACCAAAATTATCACCGTAATCAGTATTATCACGGTGCTATTAAGATGTTCGGATTTTAAATGACAACTTGACTGACAACAGTTTAATAGCATGTTGAAATATCTCATGTAAATGTTCAAATAAAGCTTTGAAAAAGTTTGATAAAAAGGTAAACTTCACATTTCAGCCTTTAAATAAAGAAAAGATATGTCAAAATGATAATTGATTAATAAATGATTATATGTATTTTATCTGCTCCATAAATAATTCTAGATAGCTTATCTGAATTGTTTAAATGTGTAGAATCCACATAAGCTTGTTTTTCATCAACGGTCAAAATTTACAGCAGAGCATGCAAATTCGGTCCGTTTATGTTGCAGACAGAAACTGCTCACAGGCTGAATGTGAATATAAGTCTGTGTAAATCCACTCGCTGACAGCAGGTGGCGCTTATGGAAAAGCAGAATTAGAGCTGTTTCTCGTAACCTCCGTGGACAAAGCAGTATTGCGATTAAGAACACTTCCTTTAGGTATTACATGGAGCGACGATGAAAACAAAATGCCATCGAATCGTTTCTGAAGACAGTCAGAACCTTCAGAGGTACATTCATAATTCATTTGTATAATTCTTTTAAAACCTCAGCTTTTCCGCCGTTTTCACTCAAAACGAAACTACTCTGCGTGCTGTGTGCACGCGAGACTGTGAAAACGGTGCTTTATGCTGGACAGTATTTATTTATCGCGAGTTGTTCAAATCGTGGTAATCTAATACGGTTTTAATTATAATTAAAAGATGAAACTATAATACTAACCGTGGGGCATTTTATCATGATTTATCGTCAAACTGGTAATCGTTCCATCCCTAGCCCTGAATAAATGTCTAAAAATCCTGATTGGAGTATTACTATAAATAATTCTACATGATAAAAAGAAGGATCGTATCAGTGATCGGATCGGCAGATACTGCTTTCTGGGATTGACGATCAGTGATCGGCATCAAAAACCCCTATTTATATCACATTAAACCTAGTAGAAAAGAGGAAGGGATGATTGCGGTGATGTTTGAACTGAGGCGTTTATACAGCGATCTGTCACGCCACAACAGAGAGCATCAAAACGGCATTTATTGTTTGAATTTCCTGAAAAAAGACTTTCAATGAAGTTCCACTCATGCAGTGGTTAATACAATGCTGTATTTGTTCGCAGTACTGCAGGTACAAATATGTGAACCATTACACCCCTAGTAATTACGTGCATTTAAAGTGAAAAAACAACAATCATCTAACATGCACACAAACCTCTTCAAGACGTTTTGGCAGATAGAGGATGGATCCGTCAAAAGCCACTACCTCCCCTGTAGTAGGCCGATGCTCCTTCATCATACCAAAGCGCATACCGAGAGACTCAACGTTCGGCCTGAAATTCAACAACTGCCATTAATCAGGTTTTCTCTAAAAAAGATGCAGCTAATCGTAATTATTCAATCAATACTGGTTACTACTGTATATAAGGCATGATCTACTTTAGTTTGACAGGCAGAGGCATGTTCCCATTAAAAACTGCATACGAAGGTGCACTAACACTAATTTGTCTTCATACTTTGCTGGCCATTATTGATCGTCTTGAACAATCAATATTAGACAGCATTAGCACTGAAAAATTCATGAGGTAATGTCTGAAGTTTATGTTTGTTTCCATTCTTCCATCTTCTCAACTCTCGCACTCTCTACTATAATTCTATTTTATCTACTCGTTTTCTTTTTTATTTAAAAACCTTAACCTTCTAACACTTGCACACTCTATTTCGATTCTAACTACTGGTTTTCTTTAAAAAGAAAAACAAAAAAAGAGCCTAACACTTGCATTCTCTATTCTTTTGACTTGTTTAAAAAAATTTACCTTTAACACTAGCGTTTCCTTTTTTTTTTTTGTCTGTCTACTTGTTTTCTTTTTATTTGTTATATAAAAAAACCTTGCTATGTGTACTGCATTAGGCTAACCGAGACTTGTCACAGCACACTGGTTTTGATTGCTTCTATTGCCCTCATTTGTAAGTAGCTTTGGATAAAAGTGTCTGCTAAATGACTAAATGTAAATGTTTTTAATGGGATAACTTATAAGTGCCCTACTGTAACTGTGATGTTAACTTGTTTAAAATAATCTAGCACAATAAAAACACATCTGGTCATACAGTATACAGTAAATTCAATACAGCAGCCACCAAAGACTTAAAAACTATATTTTTAACTATATTTTGGCAAATGTGCCCAAATCCGATTTTTTTTGCTCACACGTGACTCGGATCTGTTTTTGTCATGACAGTGTGAACAGCACAAACCGCATGGAATCTGATCTTTTCAATTACGATTTGTGCCACTTCCATATGTGGTACTAAATCCGATCCATGTCAGATGTTTTATGACCGCAGAGTAAACGGTCATGTCGGATTTCATGCGACTTTTACGCCACTCTAGATCGACATTCGTCATAATTCCGCGCTGACGGGAGACACTTCAGAGATTTGTACATACCCAAAGTTATCAAGACGGTAGCGAAAGGTAATCAGTGGAAGTGTAATGTGTCAGAACTCATAAGAATTACAGTGACAACCAGTGTTAATTATTCGTCAATGATATTTTTTTCACTGACGACAATGAGACGATAACGAACTAAAACTCTTTTTGACTAACAAAAACTATGACAAATCTATTGACATTTTCGTCAACTAATAAAAACGAGACGAAAATGTTAGGGAGGGACGATTTGGGAAGAGATTCATTCAGAATGAATCTGCTGCCTGGTTCGGAGGTTAGATGCGTACATATGAACCGGCGGGACATAAGCTAACATACACTTGCTGCACATCGCATAAAACGTTCAAAAAATGTCAATATGTGGGAGTAAGAGAAGAGCAGACATATAGATAAATCTGACGACGCAATAGAGAACTCAATTCGGTATGGTTTTCTGAGCGGAGACACTGAAGCATACACACACACAGAAAGCGCCTCTCACAGCGCGCGAGTATTCTCTCGAGTCGCATGAACGGAGAATTACACACAAAATGATGTCGAATTGTCCGTTTTGACGAGTATTCATGTAAACACAGTTGATTATGTCTTAAGTGAACGTAAACCGTAGGGAGAACGTGTATCAGTACATTGCATCCAGTGCTGCTGTGCATTCGGTTTTAAAGGGATAGCAGCCTAATTTAGTTGCTATTGTCTGAGTCACTGATGTTAATCAAGCAACAAACGAAACACAGAAAATCACGCACTGCTCTTGACTGAAAAACTTTAGTAGCCCTAAAGATTGATCTAAATGTATTTATAGAAATAAATATGCCTGCTTGAAAGAATGAAGAATATGGTAAACAAGTTGCTATAAAGAATGCATAATTAGCCGATATAACCATTGGTATTTCATTAATTGGTATTTCATTAATAAGAAGACAATGTTCTTGTTCTTTATTTAGTGGTTTTATTTCATTTTAACTTAAAGGCATGTTGTGTGTCACCGCAGTTAAATCGGTGTCTATCATGATAAAACCTTAATATCAAAACTATATAACGAGTTTGGAAATTTTAGAGAAATGCTTAATAAATGCACTGTAACTAAACCCATTAGATTTTAGCCGACTACATTTACTGTAGATTTAGTCGACTAAAACTAGACTCAAACTAAAAACAATTCAGATGACTAAAACTAAATGGCCTTTTAGTCAAAAGACTATGACTAAAACTAAATCAAAATTTGCTGTCAAAATTAACACTGGTGACAATTCTATATACAAACAAAACATGAGGGCTCGTATCATAAAAGCTTCAAAACTCTGCTGTCTTCTGTCACATCCTTGTCTTTATTTTTCATATTGCCTGCACATAATTTCGCCAGATTCGGCAGATTACACTACAAATAAACACATAATCGCTCACTTTATGTCCTCCGTGTTTACTTCCGTACGAAAATTTTGCCAAATCCAGTTTCCCTGCAGAATCAGGCTACTTTCCCACTGTTGCCGCGGGATGTTTTTCAACTTCGTGGGTCGACGCGACCCCACTAACACGATGTTTATCCCCCTGAACATGGTTGTGCTAGTTTTGGACTAGTTTTGTGAAGCAATTGGGTGGATTTTGTTGTGTAAACCTGGAAACCCTGTTCGTATTGTTCTTTTGCACATGCGGGTCAGTTCAGAACCATGATCTGTTCACACTGTTAAACTGATATTGGCCACATTTAAAACAACAATGTGAACCGCTACACAAAAAAAATCGGATCTGAGAAAAAAAATCAGAATTGAGCATTAAGGCTCGCAGTGTGAGCGTAGCCTTTGACTCACGTAAAAGTAACATGGTACTGAAACACAGCTTCATTTTTGCAACAGATGGGGATGTAGTTTGACCCGATGGATACGGGACAGCCTTTTGTTCCCATTTTCTGCAGAGGCTCCCTGTAGAAACACATTGTAGAAGAGAAACATTAGTCTGTACCAACTTGTTGGATTGATTCGTTACTAAGCACAGCACCAATGGAACAAATAATTAGCAAATTAGGCAGAATTGGGCCATAACTCACCTATAATGTATATTATGTACACACAGTTAAAAAGTTGGGGGTCAGTAAGTCTCATGTTAATAAAGGATGCATTTATTTAATCAAAGATATTGTGAAATATTATTATAACAACTGCTTTTTAGTTTAACATTTTAAAATGTAATTTATTCCTGTGATGAATTTTCAGCATCATTACTCCAGTCTTCAGTGTCACATGATCCTTCAGAAATCATGCTAATATGCTGATTTGCTGCTCAAGAAATATTTCATTTTCATATTTTTTAATGTACACATGGTTAAAAAAAACAGCATTTATTTGAAATAGAAATATTTTGTAACATTAAAGATGTCTTTACTGTAACTTCTGATCAATTTAATGTGTCCTTACGGAGTATGAATTTCTTAAAAACCTGCTTGAAATGATTTTTTAAATTACAAACAGGACAAGAAATGACTGAAAGAGAACTCATACTTCACTGTCTCAATTTTCACTTCAACTTTTGGGGGTGTTCCTGGAGGAACTGGGGCTTCTTCAGAGACGGAGGCGGCAGACTGCAAGGAGAACGGGGCAGCAACGGGAGAAACGGGGCCCGAAGGGCCAATCGGTCCACGGCCTACACTCATATGGGGCAACGCAGCTCTGCCAACACCAACAAATCCTCTGCCCAGGACACTGCAACCACACAAAGCAAAACTCATTCTGATGCAGTCTGATTCAGTCCCTAATCTCACCCAAAAATGAAAAAGATATTTTCAATTGTGAAGCAAAATAAGCTCCAAAAAGACAATGACAGGCCCATAAAATGATCATACAGGCGACTCGTATGACTTCTTAAGTTGTCTGAAGCCATATGTGAGACAAACACACACAGACCAGAAGAAAGTAAGTCATGCAGGTTTGGAATGACATGAAGCTGAAGAATTTTTTATTTTGGGGTGAACTATTACTTAATGTTTTTCCACGTGCAAATAAAAGATGCAAAGAACTAGCAAATCCAAGACACTGCACTAAGAAGATAAACACGAAACAACACCTGATGGTTTCTTCTAAGCGAGCTTCTTCTCTTTCCGGAGTCAGAGCAGCTGCCCCAATGATGGTCGGCTTAGACTGGAGATCTGCCCCAAGATCACCTGCTGCCCCTCGTCCTGAATTAGGACAGAAAATCCAACATACAGTACAGATTAATAACAGAGTCATACTCACAGTGAAATGCTGGTTTCAGAGTTCACACTGCTTCTTCTTTAACTGAACTGTAGGAGATGATACGAGTACAAAATATGGATAGAAAGACATGAAGGATCACAAATAAAGTACACATCTAATTGTACTGACTAGGGCCTTATCATTTCCGTGATGCAGAAAACACGGATGGAATCCTGTTGTGGAATTTACTCTATTATGCTGAAAATCACAGATTTTTGCCAAATTTGGATGGATAAAATGCCTGTACACACGTAATCAAATCATGATATGGACTAGAGTCTGTGAAAATTAAATCACAAAAAGATTGCAATTAAATAGGAAGTCTACATGTTCTGTGTGCATGGGACTGAACTTCATCTCCACAGCTGCTCGGAGCGTCACTTCACCAGCATTTCACCATTTCATTTGAGAAAACTCATATAAACACAGAAACTAAATTCAACCCATCAAAATAAAAGTTTGGTGTAACCTTAAAGTATAATAGAAATATATTATTATTGCACAGAAGAATGTACTTCTCAAAGCAATGAGAATAAAAATGTTAGTTTATTAAAATATTTTAAGGCATATCACACCATTTTTCATTTATTTTTTAACACTAAGCCTCTATTGTTTTATGCATTCATTAGATTACATAATTGATTAAATCATAAAAAAAAGAATCTGAAAAACTTAAAACATAAAACAGAATTTCTGGAAAAAATAAAATTTCATAGGGAAATATTATTGCAATTTTAATACATTTTTTAATTATTAAAGTTGTTATTAGTTCAACTGAATATAGACATACTTTTTGGTTATTAAAATTGAAATCAAGCCATTAAAAATGAATCCAGAAATAAATAAACAAAACAAAAGGGAATTTGGAATAAAACAAATTTGTTGTTTTTTTTAGTATTGACATTAATACTGCTATCTGACAGTGTGTGCCAAATATATCAAATGGGAACAGCTGCTGATTGGCACAGATTAGCTCAGACAGTTGATTAATCCCAGAACCGGTGCATTTAGGGACTTAAGAAACACTGGGACAATGAGCCATAGGTTGTTATAGTGCTGGAAAAGGTTAAAAGTCTCATCTTAAAATGTCATATTTGTGTTGAAAAAATATATTTTTTAAGCCAGTCAGGTCAAGTGCGGCCCGAAAAAAGAAGAGGCTTCCCAAGAGTTGTGCGGAAAGGTCACAGAAAGTCACTGTTTCAAGACGCTAAGGACTATTTAAGTCCTTACAAAGACAAAAAACCTCTTAAATAGAAGATTAATGGGCTTAAGTTCATCATTTGTATTTACATTGCAGATTAAGTTTGTTTTCATTATTAGCTACTTGACCTTCCTGCTTTCTTCAGCAGTAAATTGCACGTCTAATTGGTGACTATTCAACATTGTTGGTGTTGCCAAGGATACAAAAATGATGGCGCACAATTTAATGCCCACTCCAATCAACCTAGCGCTGACATGAATAATAAAACAGGTATGAGTTTGAATAAATGCAGTACACAGCAGGGTTGACTAAGACGTGTTGTATTTCTAATGGTATAATAGTATAGGCCCTGCTCCTTATGATGCCAATATGCAACTTTTTAAAAACCAAATGTTGCATCTCAACCTGAATGAATGCGCAAACATGCTGGCACTAAATGTTCACCATCTATCAATGGTTTGGGGTTGGTCAGGGTTATTTTTATGTTTTTCCCCCCAAAAAAATAAAAACCAAGGCTGCATTTATTTGATCTAAAACCACAGTAAAACTATAATATTTTGAAAAGTTAATACAACGTAAAATAACTTTTATTATCTGACTATATTTTAAAACATAATTTATTCCTGTGATGCGCAGTTGACTAAGACGTGTTGTATTTCTAATGGTATAATAGTATAGGCCCTGCTCCTTATGATGCCAATATGCAACTTTTTAAAAACCAAATGTTGCATCTCAACCTGAATGAATGCGCAAACATGCTGGCACTAAATGTTCACCACCTATCAATGGTTTGGGGTTGGTCAGGGTTATTTTTATGTTTTTCCCCAAAAAAAAATAAAAACCAAGGCTGCATTTATTTGATCTAAAACCACAGTAAAACTATAATATTTTGAAAAGTTAATACAACGTAAAATAACTTTTATTATCTGACTATATTTTAAAACATAATTTATTCCTGTGATGCGCAGCTGTATTTTCAGCATCATTACTCCAGTCTTCAGTGTCACATGACAAATCGAAAATCATTTTGTAGAAACCGTGATACATTGTTTAGAACTCCTTGATGAATAGAAAGTTCAAAAGAACAGCATTTATATGAAAAAGAAATATTTTGAAAAATTATAAATTAGGGCTGGGTAAAAAAATATCGATATCTCGATATTAATCGATTATAATTTTTACGAAACGATATTGATTCTTAAATCCCAAGAATCGATTAGTCCTGTTTTCAGTTAATGGACGGAACGTTGAAGGGCACTTCCCATCCAATATATCGCAATAAGCATTGTGCTTTGGTACTTTTAATATGAAACAAAGTCTCCGATTTCAATTTCTGTCCGTTGTATTGCAGTATTCAAACAATAAATGCCGTTTTGGCGCTGTTTAATGTGGAGTGACAGATCGCTGTAGCGCCTCGATCATCAGACACGGCAGCGCGAGGCGCACGTGAACTGATCATCTACTCCACATTAATACCAAGCACATTAATACCAGTTTCAGCACAAAATAAACATGACTAAACATCCGAAGGTAAGTTAAAAGAAAGAGTACAACTTTACAATCCGTCTCATGTAATCTCTCAATAAGTGTTTCAGTGAAGCAAAAATAAATCTTTTCACTTTTTCCTCTCACATACCAACAGGTGTAGCTCCTCTGCCCCACGTCTTTCCCGGTTCAATGCCCAGGCCCCTGAACATGGACACCAGCGATGACCCCGGCCCCAGGAGCCCAGGAGCCTCAACCTAAACGAAAGCCAAGCCTGAGACTTTTCCATAAATCTATTGCCAAATCAAATGTGTTAATCTGGAACTTGTATAACAATAGACACTTATTTCCTCAAATTTGGTGAGACTAATTAAATGCATTTAATTGAATTCGCTAATTGAATGAAGTAAATATATGTGCTGCATGTTTCAGACTGAAGCATGGCACTGTGTTTACGCAAGCAGTTCATTATCTGCTGGTGTTTGCAGCACCTAAGAGCAGCTTGGTTCACAGATGTTGTGCATGGAGTAATAATAGTCATTAAATGTCTTCAATAGAGTAACAGAAACAGCTTAAATTACCATTTACTATGTTTTTCAGCTTGAATGAATGTGTTTGCATAGCAGAAGTGACTGAATTCATTTTATGATGCTGCACAAAAATTCAGCAAACAGTTTGTTTGTTTTAAAAGTTAGTTGGCTTAAAATTAAAATAATACTAATACAGCCATACAAATTAATATTGTAATTGTACAGTTGTAATGCAAAGTATAACTTAAGTTGTTTAACTTTCATTTGATTAAAAATTGTTTTATGCCAGAAAAAAAAAAAAAAAACTTTCATAGGGCTATTGTAAAAACACATTTTAATAAATTAGGTTGTTTTTATGCATTCATAATCAAATTAAACACAGAATTTGGTAACAATAAAACAAAATGTGAAAAAAAAATAAAACATTTCATAGGGCCCTAAAAATGTAATTTTTGTTAAACTTTTAATAAACTGATGTGAAATGGTTTCATGTTTTAATTAATTAGGCATTTAATTTAAGCATTAAAAGGAATGAATAATCAGCGGGATCAACGGAATCTTGAAAAAATAAAATGGAAAAAAATGAAATTTGGGAAAAAATAAAACAGATTTCATAGGACCCTAATTATAGGCTGGCTGTTTAGACACACATCAGTGTTCAAACACCACGTAAAAGCGAATTTTGCACAACAGCTCCCCTTTAAATTGCAATCTTTATTAGAAAAATCACAATTTCTATTTTTTTTTACCTGGGCGATCGCTGGAGCCACCTGTGTTTGCAGCTCAGGCATCTTTTTTTGCCTGGATTTTTCAATGTCCAGTGAAGGCACTGGTCCCACAGCAGCCCCTCTCCCTATCCCAACACTGGGCTCTGGAGTGGGCAGCAAAAACCCTCGGGCTCTTCCAAAACCTCCCTCGTCTGTCGCCAATCGCACTCCTCTAGGGATGCCCACCAGAGGCACGCTTACAGAATGAGTTATGCCTCTCCCAAACCGCACAGGCATTTCTCCAGGTATGCCTAAGGCTCTAGCTCGTCCAGGAAGAGGATCATCTTTAGGCAGAACCAGACCTCTGGCTCGCCCCAATGGGGGCTGGTCACGCAATTGACCCTGATCTTCTGCTGACTGCATCCATGGCATGCGGGTGACCCCTGGGGGCCCCGGAAAGGGGGGTCTCTTTGGATCCATTTCTTCCTCTGCTGCACTTCAATGCATCTGACAAAAACAAAGCACAATGAAGGTTCTCTTGACATGTCTATCTACAACACTGTCAAAGCACTGCAGAAGCTTCAAGGCAATACATCATAACAGCGCTTTTTCTTAGCACGCTTCCAAGAGGTCCAAGAGTCACTGTGCAAGACTTCTAGAAAATATGCGCACTGAAGCACAAAAAGAAACATGCCCAAAAATGTCATGTTAATTGCTGTAATCTTTATCTCAGTCGACATGCGCACGTGCCTGCCTGACAAGCCTCTAAAACTACAGCTGAGATTATTTCACTTTTTAATTTTGATTTGCAAATTAAAATTAAATGACTTTTTGTTTGTTTGGCTAGGGGAATATAGCATTACCGACGTGCATTTAGTACTTTTTTGGCCTTTGAATGTCGAAACTTGACAGCGCGCGAAGTCCATTCAATCGGATTATTCGACAGATTGACGCACGCAGTAACAAAACGCAATTCTATTCGATTATTTTAGAAACAAATGAGGTTGACGCATGCATAAAACCGTAAAAAGGGTATAAATTAGGCTAAATGTACCTGCAAATGTAGTCGACACTTCTGTGCTCCAACAACCGGGTGGACTGAATCTGAATCGAACAATTACTGATTCAGTGTTATCCGATTCGTGATTCTTTTCAATGATTCACTTAAACCAGTTCATGACTCATTCGTAAGTAAAAGGAAAGTTTGGGAACACTTTTGAACTTGTAACTCAAATAAACTGGTCAATGTTTTTAACATGTTTGTGCATTTAGGTTTTTTGATAGGCTAACATTAGTTATCAGCAGTGTTGGGGAAAGTTACTTTTAAAAGTAATGCATTACAATATTGCGTTACTCCCTAAAAAAGTAACTAATTACGTTACTTAGTTACTTTTTATGGAAAGTAATGCGTTACATTACTTTCGCGTTGCTTTTTTAAATATAAGCAGGACTTGATTGTTTTTAATAAAATAAGTTATATTTATAGCAAATATAAAAGCCCTTTCACACCAAAAAGTGTAATGAATAAACCTCAGGCTGAAGCAAAAGTAAATTCACGTCTGTACAGTAGAACACAGGAGAAGAAACACTCTTCAGCAATAAAAAAACAAAGCATAATTGTTAGTTTCTCTAAAGTCATTTGTGCTTATTAGTACGGTTGAACTGGATCAGCAAAGGTCTGCAGCAAAGACAATGGGATTAGATACATTTGTGTTATTTAACATATTTAATTCTTGCAGGTTTGCGTCATATTCTGAGTTTTAATTCTTTTTGATGAATACTAAATCTGTTTTTTGTGAGTGGGATGAATTAATGCACGTTCACATTTAGTCTAGAACTACAGTAGCATCATGTTCACACAGCGCACACAACTCAAACACGATTTCTCCCAATATTAGGACAGGAGACGTGTCAGTCAATAAATGGGAAAACAAAGTAACTGGCATTACTTTTTTGAAAAAGTAACTCCGATATTCTCTTGTAAATTAAAAAGTAATGCGGTACTTTACTAGTTACTTGAAAAAAGTAATCTGATTACGTAACTCGCGTTACTTGTAATGAGTTACCCCCAACACTGGTTATCAGTCCATTCAGTCCACCAAAATCAGTCCATTCTTTGTTAATGTTTTATTTGATGTTCTCTGTAGACAGCGTATTAAAATACAGACAAGCAAAAATGATGTCTATTAAACAGTCAATCTTTAGCTTTTCTTAAATATCTGATATATAAATGTGGACAGAGATGTTAAATTTAGAATAAACAAAGTTTTCCATGGATGTTTATTTGAAAATCAATCCAGTACAAATGATAATTACAAGACAAATACTGCATACCTCCTCTTCTTCTTGCGAGATATTTCTAAAAAAACCCCCGCTGTCATGGACAAACTGCTAAATTTAGTGGCTCTGAAAGCCCAGGATGTCCTTTTTATGACACACCACTTAAAACAGGGACGTGTGTGGTCTCACAGAAATGTATGAAATACAGATGTCCTCTACAGAGAACAAAATTCAGCTGTGCCCGGGAGATTATTAAAAATAAAAAGGGCAAAGCTTTAACCCCTTCATGTTTGGAGAGTTCCTTTAATGAAGCTAAATTCAGAAAAGAAGCAAAAAACGGGTTTGGTTTTGAACGCAAGCTTCAACAAGCTTTTAACTATTAAGATTAAATCTGGATTGGCATGAAATCCCTTACGAAAAAGAAGTTTATCCAAGTGTGCTATTAGTATACTTCTTTTAAACTATAAAATAGGAAAGTATACTTTTAGTCTACTTTTAATGTACTTCTCAGAAATATACTTAAAATGACATTTAAGTATACTTGACTCATAGCCTACTTAGAAAAATCTAAATATATTTGAGCTATACTTGTGTTCCTAGAATCTGTGTTTTCATTGTTATACTGTAGGGCGCTAGTACACATCTTCTGTACAGAATTTCCAAAAAACACAAGTGAAGAAGAAACCGAAACAACAGATGCTTCCACATGTAATCTAACACGATCATCAGACATAAAACAGCATCAAAACTGTGCAACGTTATGGAATGCCGAAGAGGTAATACTGACTGTAAAGCTTTGGGGTGTTGCTTTACTGAGACTATACTTCAAAGTGTACTAAAAATGCTACTACAAGTATTTAATTAGAAAACTCAGAATTCATATAAGTTCACTTTTAGTATAGTTGCAGTACAAGCTAATAATATTGTTGTAAACTAGTTGTGTACTTAAAGTTTACTACTGTTATACTTAAAGTATACTTAAAAGTTTACTTTTATATACTAGAAAGTGGTCCAATTTAGTCCCAGGGAGTACTGAAATAGTACACTTACAAGTATACTACTAGTACACTGATATTTGTATACTTACTACATAAAGTATACTTAAAAATATACTTGAACTTTACTTAAGTATACTTAATAAAATAAACTTGAAGTATACTATTTTTTGGTAAGGGATGTTTCAAAAGTTATCAGAAAACTAAAGAAAAATAGCATAAGGAATCGTCTATTTTGAACAGTGAGCATCAAAGTGTTCACCCCTTTTCCCCCAAGGACTCCTGTAAGCCTTTGCTGCATGAGAATTCATTTTCTTGCCACTACCAGAGTTCACGATGTTAAGGCAAGAAATATTTTCACAAAACAGATGATGCTGCAGTCTTATAGGTGGAATGGATACTGTATAGTATTCTATTTGTTTCAGCATGCACAGAGATAACTTACAGATCAGCTACAACTCTGACTTATCTGGTGCTGTTTTCCATACATATGTATTGCCCTGCTATTGTTAAACTTATAGTATCTCAGAAATGTTCTTCAGGTTTGTTTTCTGCTCTAACATTCTGCTCTGTGCAGTGATATAGAAAAATAAAGATTCTAAAAAACACTCAACAAACAAACTTAATTTGTTAAAATGAGTTACACTAAATACAAAGTCATTATCATACTTTATCATACTTTGGGAAATGTTTGATTCATTTTGCAGTCAGTAAATTTTAATTATAGTGTGTTGTATTATAAGAAAGCATCAAGTCAAACATCTCCTGCCATAAGTCTTTTTGTCTTCTGCCTTTGGAGGATTGTGTGACACATTTCTTCTTTATTTCCCCTGTGCTGTATATGATTGTGAAGACACAAGCTAGAGTAAACACTGTTTTATTATGCAGCCACAAACATATCTTTGAGCTCAACAGACATCTCAATTAATTATTAAAATGTCTACAGAGAGAACATAACTACTGGAAGGAAACTTAGCTCTGCCACATTATCCCACATTCTCAGGTTGGAGATTAAGGTGATCCACAAAAAGGGAAATTCAGGATAATATCTATAAAGTAACAAACTATAAAAGGCTCAAAACTTAAGTATATCAAGCGCATGCAGTCCCTTCACAAGAGGCTGCTGAACTGTGAGGCAAAGGCAGCAGACAGAAATAAAGTGATTTCATACAATGAGAAAAAAGTGGTGTAGAATTTACTTCAAAACTATTTTCACTCAGAAATTGCTAGTAAATGTACCAAATAATTACAAGAAGAAGAAAACGCAAGTAACACATTGAATTAAACTCTTAACTTCTGAAGCAGAAAGACTGAAATAGTATTTTCTTGTAAACCCACATCGAAAATCATTTTTACAGTTTATTTGTTTTGACTGGTAAAATGTGGCATTCAGTGATCTGATATTTCCTATTTTCGTGTTCGTACTTGGCATTGCTGTACATCTGAAGGCTCATTGTGGCTTTCCTATCACACCGCAATTAAACTCACACACTCATTTGAAAGATTTGTAATTTTTCAAATGTTCTGTCCATTTATTTTTACATAAAGCTTTTTTAATGAGAACTACTCTGTGCACCAAAGATACTTCAGAGATTTAGTTTTCTAAATGAAATGTCAATCATAAAAATTGTAATTAAGATGCGGTGCTCTTGGGATGCAAGTTCAAGTCAGGCCTGTGTCATGTCTTGATCTCATTCTCTTCTTGCAAAAAATATGTAATTATTATCTTTATCATAGAAATGTGATTAGATTATAGACCTACACATATGAGATCTGTAAGTAAACAAACATCTTTCCCAGCTGTACTGACTCACTATGGAGGCTCATAACTGAATTGTAGCCTTTCAGTATAAACGAGGTAATTTCAGCAGCAGTCAGTGTCGCTCATCAGAAGCAAATCACTGCAATGAATATTAATTTAAGCTGACACTCATCAGCAGCACTCTGCACGTCAGGCTACTCTGAATATTGACCATTAAGGCTTGAGGGAAGCAGTGAGCATGCTGGGTCAAAGCAGCTTGGCTTTCATCTTTCTAGCAACACTTGACCCAGGTGCTTTGACCTTGAACATCGAAAGAGAAGCCAACATACTTGGGTCATAGGATACAGCTACTTTACAGGCATGGTGTCTGGTAACTGGCACACTCTGACCTTCCTAGCAAGCGCGGAATGAGTTTAAAAGGACAGTCCACCCAAACATTAAAGCGTTTCAGTTCCCATGGACTTCCATTGTAATTTTTTTTTTTAATGTACTCACCCCGAGGTAATCAAAGATGTAGATGAGTTTGTTTCTTCATCAGAACAGATTTGGAGAAATAAAGCGTTATATCACTTGTTCACCAATGGATCACCTGCAGTGAATGGGTGCCATCAGAATGAGTGTCCAAACAGCTGATAAAAACACAATAATCCACTCCAGTCCATCAGTTAAAATCTTGTGACGTGAAAAACTGGGTATTTGTAACAATACCATAATATTGCTTTCTCCAGTGAAAAAGTTGACTCATCTGAACAAACATATCAGTGAAAATTTGATGTGCGAGGACAGGAGAGAGCAGTATTATGGATTGTGGACTGCTATTTTGGTCAGAAGCTATGGTTTAAAGTTGAAATGCCTTAATGCCGGATTTGTTTCATACAAACATATTAATTCATTGGACTAGAGATGTGTGGATTATTGTAATGTTTTTATCAGCTGTTTGGACTCTCATTCTGATGGCCCCCATTCACTGCAGATGATCCATTGGTGAGCAAATGATGGAATGCTACATTTCTCCAAATCTGTTATGATGAAAAAACAAACTGGCCCTGGGGGTGACATGCCACATCTGTTGGACAATGACAACGAAGGTGATGGTGATGATAGCCGCTTTGACCACATTAGCCTGGGAACATGCTGTCCTACTCTGTGCAATTCTCCGCTTCATTACAGATCCATTTTTCATGCAACTTAACACCAAGAGGCTGAGTGTTCACCATTCATGTACAGGATGTGTTTCATTTTTTGTTCAAGCACGGTCTCCGTAGCTGTCAACATTCAACTGATTGGTTTTGATTGTTCAAATTTTCAGGGCTTTTGTTCTCTTAGAGCTCTGCGTGGTGTTCTGGAAAGTCTAAAATTCTAAGCATTTTCAGCTGGCGGTTTATCCAAAGTGACTTACAGTACACTTATATCATGGACAATTTCCCCTGAAGCAACCTAGGTTTAAGCGCTTTTCTGTCAGTGCAGTGGTCATGAATCGCCCCTTTCAGGGTTTGAACCATAGACTGTAAAAAAAGATGGACGATGCGTCTCCACTTCCTTCCACTATAGAAAAGTGAAGCCACAGCATCTCAGTATGGTCGCTGCCATCTTGAGTAAATTATGTAATTTGGAGCCCGAGTCTGCGCAGTGGAGATTCGTTTGGAGCCAGACCCAATCAACCATAATGACACGCCCCGTTTTTATAGCATCAAATTACTAGCTAAAATCAAACTTATCACAAAAACGAACAATTGAACATATATCAGTGTGATAACAACAACCTTTAATGACCAACACCATCTTTCAGGAAATTTGTATTGGAAGTGTAATTTATTATTTTATTTTGACTAAAGTCCCATTCGTTTACATGGAGAGGGCGGGGTTTATGATCTGTACTGCAACCAGCCACCAGGGGGCAAAGACCCCGCAGCTTCACTTTTCAGGATGTGTGAGGCACACCCGGTTTGAACCTACAACTAGGGCTGCACTAGCAGCATTTACTACACAGAGCCGTTGTTCACTGACAAGCTGCGCAAAACCACGATCATATTTTGCGCATGTTTTGCGCAGCTTGTCAGTGAACAACGGCTCTGTGTAGTAAATGCTGCT
>NW_015505928.1:453672-503724 GCF_001515645.1 Sinocyclocheilus grahami
ACGATCATATTTTGCGCATGTTTTGCGCAGCTTGTCAGTGAACAACGGCTCTGTGTAGTAAATGCTGCTTCATGTGAAAGCACGCACGTGATGGAGATTTACCGCTGATTACAGAACCGGCTTTACTGACAAGATGCGCATTAAATATTTCATGTGATTTATTGTGCAGCCCTACCTACAACCTTTTTGTTCAGTAACCTAGATCTTTAACAACAAGGCTACAATAAAAGTGTGCTGTAAGCAATTTCAGCCTTTGATTTAGAACACCACCCCCTCGATCTCCAAAACCCCGCCCTCTCTCCAAAACCCCGCCCCCAGTCTCATGTCAACAAACCTGAGGCGAGCATACTCAAATATGCAAAATAAGTCTCCTGATGAATTTAAAAACGGGTTTCCTATTATTATTATTATTATTATTATTATTATCATTATTAACATCATTATCACGAAGATGGTGATAAAGTATTATAAAGTATTGTTTGTTTACAAGCATACGAGAATGTATGCATATTTGCATAAAATTAATTGGACACGCCCACATAGATGCCAAGGGTCTCTGTTGCAGCGCCAGGGTTTTATTGAAAATGTTGTCACTGATTGCTGTAAATGGTGCTTTTGGCCCGTCACTGAGACGTGCGTGTTTTCTCAAAACAGTGATGACATCTGTAAGATTGTATAGGGCCATTTTATTATTTTCGTCTCCACTTTCCACTGTCCAAAGCCTAACATGTCCAAAAATAAAATTGTGCAATGCTATATAAAATGTTATCCATGTAGTTACGCAACAAGGCACAGAAACAATAAAGGAAACAGTAACTGACAGCGAAATGCCTGAGACCTGAAGTGAGAGAGACCCTAGAGACTCTTGCGCTTCCTCCACAACAGAAGACAGAAAAACATCTTAAAGTAGGTGGGGCTGAGACCGCTTTTACGCGTTTAACCTACTAGAGTGCGCAATTCTCACACACTTCCTCGCTTCACTTCCATCAAGTCAAGCACCGTGCAGCTTCTCCAAACGCGCGCGTTATACAGCCAAACCGTGGTGATGGTCCTCCTTCTTCCCGTTTATTTAAGTTTTCTTCTGCTGTATCCGCACAACTTGCCTTTTTTCTTTTGGAAAGCCTGAAGACACTCCGGATCTGCGCTCGCTTCAGCATGCGTTTGGCGCACGGAGCGCACTCTTGGCGAGCTCTCCATCATCAGGCGCAGGGATGATGTTCAACTCATCGGGCTCGCTAGATTTCTTCTCGTTCACTCACCCTGAGGTCGCGTGGGAAGTTCTCAATGGTTCCTCACACTTATCCTACAACATCTCAGTGGCCATGTGGAACAAATCCTGCGGGGAACAGTTGCTCGATTTCACCACAGCGGAGACGATTCTCATCGGAATGATGCTGGCCATCATCACCACCGTGACGGTGATTGGAAATATGCTGGTGGTGATCGCGGTGTGCGTCGTTAAGAAGCTCAGACAGCCGTCCAACTATCTGCTGGTGTCTCTGGCCGTGGCGGATCTCTCCGTGGCTATTATGGTGATGCCATTCGTGATCGTGACGGACCTCACGGGAGGAAAGTGGCTTTTTGGAGAGGTCTTCTGTAACATATTCATCGGCATGGATGTGATGTGCTGCACTGCATCCATCATGACGCTGTGCGTGATCAGTGTGGACAGGTGAGTAGGTTGGCTTCTTCTTACCAAGTCGTTTATGTGACGCTTTAATGCAAAGTGACTTTGGTACAGGGACAATCCTTCTGGAGCAACCCAAGTGTCTTGAACACGATGGTGATGATGGTTTATGAAGCAACACATGATACTTGGGATTTGAACCTACAACCCGTTTAGTATCAGTTTTTTTTAACCACTAGGAGTTTATCAAAATATTGCATCCGCAAGCATAATAAAGTATAAAACATTTATGTATGTATGCATGCATGTGTGTGTGTTTATTTATTTATCAAGCTGCATGAACTCTACAAATCAGAGTTTTGGATCCCACTGTGTATGTATACAGGAAAGTGTAGTCCGATAATTAGTTTAAAAAAAAACAAAAATGGCATTCTTTTACAAATATTAGAAGAATGCTGTTTGAAAAACTGCAGGGCACTTCTGTCACTGCACAACATGTCACGTCAGCTACCCATCTAATCATAAATGTTCCATGTTGTTGCTCATTTAATACTATTCCTCAGTTAAATAAGCATCAGTCAGTACTAAACTGCTCTGGCAACTTCCTTCACTCGAGTATCAAGGCGACTCTCTGGACGTGTCCACTGTACAGCAGAAATGAAGACTGACAACTCTGTGTCCATGCTGTACATCATTCCTCCAGACCGAGAATAGGGTCAATACACCTGCAGCCAGTCTCCCATGTGACATCACGAGGGGGTCGCTGGCAGACCCTGGTTTGGTTTGACACGTCTGAGGAGCTATAGTGTCCTTTGGGTTCTGAAGTCCGAGACTCTGCTGCTGTAGTGAGGTCCACTGGCTCATGTTGGGGTGAAAAAAATGAGCTGGATTGATTTTGCAGTTTTCATTTTCACATATGGCTGTAGTAAACTGTCAGCCATTGATCTATATGTCAGAGTGGCATTAATATCTAGTTCAGATTTAAAAGGTGTTGCTTTCTAACTGAACACAAGGGCTGTTTTTCTATATGACAACAAAGTCAACGGGGAATATGGTTTACAACATGTCTGGAGTAAATACCTTTTGCAGGCGGTGCCTTGCGGTTTTGAACTTGATGCTTTATCTTTTGGGCTGGAAGCTCAAGATGCTTATTTAAAATATATAGGCCTACAGCATATACAATAGATGAATAAATCAAATTATCATTATAAAGCTGTCTTATTTAAAGATGCCCATCCATTCTGGTGAAGGGAGTTCATCAGTTTAGTCAATTAGTAAGGAGCTACAGTTGTGAAATCATTTATTAGTGAAACAGATTAGACAATAAATTCATGTCTAGTTATATATTAATTTAAATTGTATAAAAAAAAATATGTGTTCGTTGCACAACACTTTTAAAAATAAAGATTATTTTCAGCATCTGTTGTTCCATTAAGAATCTTTAACATCCATGGAACCTTTCCATTGCGCAAAAGGTTCTTTAAAGTGGGAAAAGATTGTTCAGATTATTAAAATAATCCTAAACAATAACAAAAATGGTTATTTTAAGCACTGTTTTGGGGAACCCAAAATGGTTCTTCAATTGCATCTTGAAGAAAACCCCCTTGTGGAACTTTTATTTGTAAGACTGAAGTGTAGTTTCACATCATAGAAAAGCATTTTTGTTCCTTGAAAAACATTTCAGTAAACAGTTCTTGTTTTCTTCGTATGAAGAACATTTTAATAATCTGAAGAACCTTTTTCCACTTTAAGGAACCTTTTGTGCAATGAAAAGGTTCTATAGTTGTTAAAGGTTCTTCATGGAGCCATCAATGCCAATGAATCCTTTACTTTTAAGATACAGTAAAGTTTGAGATGTATAGCACAAAACTCAGATATAACATGATACAGCGCTCCTCTGTCTCTTCATTCTGACCTTTTTTTTCTTTTAAAAGAATGCTTTTGATACTCTAGGGAAATGTCACACAGACACATTTTTCGTTATTTTTTCCCAGCACATTACGTCTGCTATCGCTTAGTAGACACTTTAATCTATACACATGTACATACCAGAGGCTCATATTCTTTCAACAAGCACTTGAGGGTTTTTAAGGAATATAAACAAACCTAGTCTCGTATGACGCTTGTTCCATTTGAAAAAAAAAAAAAGCTGATGAGAAGTGATTGCACATTCGAGGATGGCTGGAAAGGATTTTTCTGTTTGGACAGACAGGAGGTGCTTAGTGCTTCTCTTGTTATTGAGAGTAAAGCCTCTTGTTATTGAGAGTAAAGCCGTGTGATCTGTCAGGTTGCTCTGCTCTGGTTTTATTAAATGAAGATTGTGTAGCTGCCATTCGTGATGAGATTATCCAGTCTTCACCATCTGATTGGCTATTAATTTAGAACGGATCCAGTAGTTAATTCGGACATGTACCTGGATACACATGCCCTCTGAATGACATTGTATACGACTATATTTCTTAGCATAAAGGTACCTTTTTTTCATAATGTAGCATAGTGTGAACCAGGGATATCTATTAGTCCAAACAATGGAAGACAGGTGTAGTGTTTCAAAAACATTTATTTATTTGGAATTCTATTTAGTGACATTAGTAGCACAACAATTTCAGTTCTAAGCAACTCTATTTTGATTTTATGCTGATTTTAAGAGCATATAATTTATGTTGCATAATTTAAAGGGGTCATATGATGCGATTTAAATTGTTCCTTTCTCTTTGGAGTGTTACAAGCTCTTGGTGCATAAAGAAGATCTGTAAAGTTGCAAAGACTAAAGTCTCAAATCCAAAGAGATATTCTTTATAAAAGTTAAGAGTCAACCACGTCCTCCTAAAAAGGTTTCGTTTAAACACGCCCCCACATGTCTATGTCACTGTGTGGGGAGATTTGCATAACCATTACTCACTCAAGCCCGCCGTCTGTGACGCTGTGTGATGCATTTTATGGAGGACTGTTTCCTGAACCTGCAGAGGTGCCTACAATGGGTCTGTGCTTAAAGGCTGATCTATAAAGTGGGGCAGTTCCAACTTTGCAAGAACAGTCTGGCGCTTCTGACTCACAGCCTGTAAGTACATTTTTTATATTTAAAGGATTTGCCACTGATGATTCAAACATGAGTTTGAGCAGTGTAGAGTAGTGCTTGTTGTTTGTCGTTTTTCCGATCACAAATGCAGACATGGTTTTATGTTTAATCGGCGCAATATGCAACACAACGCGTAAAAACACAGTATAAGTCATTATAATCAGTAATTATGTCCCCACTGGATGCAACAAATGGCTCGTTTATAATGGGTTTTATTGGTTTTGTCTCGTCGCGCCGGGACACGGCATCACAGTAATGTTAAGGTACGTAACATTTCCGTCACACGCTAATCACATGCCAATCACAACGCACTGGATAGCTGGCCAATCAGAGCCATCTCTTTTCAGAACGATGAGCTTTGTAAAAATCGACGTGTTTCAGAAACGCGGGGCATAGAGGAGAAACAATAATGTACAGTATGTGGAAAATAATGTGTTTTTTGAACCTTAAACCGCATAAACACATTGCATTACACCAAATACACAACATAATGTTCTTTTTAGAAACATCATATGACCCCTTTAATAAAAATGCCACCATGGCCCTTTAAGAATCTTTTTAAGGGCCTTTTTACGCTCTTAAATGAATTTTACAGAAGCCAGCAGTGAAGGACAGCTCCTAAACAGGAACTCAGTGTTCAAGTACTCTTGACAAATGCTTTGACCTTTGATTCAGTGCATCATTTCAATAATGCAAGTGAAACTACCTTGCTAGTGCCTTATCCTCATTTGTCTTCAAAGTGAGGTTTTCTTAAAGGACCATTTACTATATTGTCAAGATCTTGAGGTGTTTCCAACAAGAAGGCTCTTGACAGAAGAATAGGAGTCTGGACTGTCTATCCATTGGACAATCACAGTCCAACGCTCTAGAGATTAAAGCCATTCAGCAGCGAGGAAAGACCTTTAACAGTAAGAGAAATTAGCTGGAGTTGAGGGAAAAGATGCAGATGATTGACAAATTGAGACATTTCAGGCTGATAAGATCACAAGTGCTTATGCCTGATTTTAAAATCAACATTAAATCAAATAAATCAACACATATCTGTTCTTACTGGACATGATTCATCATTGCACTCAAGATATGCAAAAATCTAATGTATAAATCCATCTATAAACATTCCCTAAAATCTATTTACTTTAATCTAGCAATAGATAATGCCGATAAACATACAGCATTTGTCTGTTAGGGTAATTGAGAGCTCTGGGAGTGTGAGAAAAAGAAATCAGCAATCATAAACAGAGAGTGAAGGTTCCTCTAATGGGCTCGGTACTATCTCATTAAATAAATCACCATTATTTCTCCAATGGTAAAGACAAATCACCCTCACTCACAACCCACAAATATCCCATTAAGTTGTCCATGAGTGAGCTCAAGCTAGTTACTTACTGAGACATTAGACCTGACTCTTGTTTATGGGCATATTGTAGTTTCATCTCAGGGTGAAGTGACAGTGTTGAAAAATCGTTCTAGTTTTAGGATGAAAACAACAGGTAGTAGCACTTGGCTTTTCAAGAGATTGTCTTACTATAGGGAGATGAGAGGGTCTGCATTGATATTTCATGTAATTTTACAGTAAAATGCTGTTAATTTGACAGCTTTTAGAAGTAAAAATAACAAATCAGTGTATAATTTACAGTCAAAAACAGTAAACTGATATTCCCAGAATTCCCTGCATGACACTCCACATTTGAAAGTATTTTGTTTAAATAATCATGTTTTTTAAATAGTTTTTGTTATTAGTTATGTATATTTGGGCTTTATGTTAAATCTTCTGTTGTTTAATGAAGGTTTAATGCATTTTAAGTATCATGTGTGTTACCATGATGGTGTTTAGTGTTTGCATGAATGACTCGTGCACCTTCTATATATTAGTTTATACTTCTGCTTGTGGCGAAGCTGCTTGTGATGAGCTTTGATTCTTCATGTGGCTTTCTCTTTACCACCTGCATTATTATGGTGGTTGTCAGTATGTTAAAGGTACAAAACAGATTTTAATAGCAGTGTGCATTGTTGAATTTACTGGTTTACATTCAAATTTTCTTGTTTGTAAATTACAGTTGTATACTGTAAAATCTACAGTTTTTGGCCGTAAACGTGTTTACAGTTTTTCTGTATTTTTTTACAAAATTATTCTGGCAACACAGCTGCCAAAATTATTTTGTAAAAACTACAGAATTTTTTTTGGCTAATGGTTGCAGGCTTGCCTTCTAGTGGCTTTGGCTTTTTTCATGATGTTCATGCTAATGTGACTGGCTAATGTTCGTGGAACGTGCTAATGTGAATGCATGGCACTTCAAAAATCAAGTGGCGGATTTGTTGCATTATTAAAGAGCATACATCAAAAATAGAAGTAGCATGTCTTTGCTTCAATACACTAAATAAATTCGCAATACTAACTGCTGGATCATCTTTTAGGGAATGCCCTATCATTCAAAAGCTTGAGATCAGTAAGATTTTTTTTGAAAGAAATAACTTTTTTTTCTTTTCAACTTTCTATTCAGTTTTGAAATAACATTTCACAATATTGCTGGTTTTATTCTATTTTTGTGTGTGTATACAGTATATACACATACATACAGTGCTGGGTAGTAATTGATTACATTTAATCTGGATTATATAATTGTAATACAAATACTTGTAATAAGTCAATACTTTAACAACACATTCAAATGTTCAGAGTTCTCTGATGTTTGTTAATGTCACATGACGTGAAGGTAAATAATTAAAATATTAACATTTTTACTGTTCGAGTGTTTTATTTTGACTGTTTTTATTTTAAAATTAGTTAATTATTGATAGTTTGACATGTTGACATTTTTTGTGATTTAATTAATCATTATTTATTCACAAACCCCAGTTACCGTGATGTTTAATACAAGTCATGATGTTTATGTTGAAAGAATGGAAAAGATTTTCTTATAAATTAGGTCAAAAGTAGTCAGAATACATTACCAATGTGTAATCCAACAGATTACTTTACAGATGACAATTTTCATCATGTTTTTATTTGTAATCAGTAAAGTACTACAAATTGTAAGTAATCTACCTAGCACCCTATGTACTCACACACACACACACACACACACACACACTCACACTCTCACACACACACACACACACACACACACACACACACACACACACACACACACACACACACACACACACACACACACCAACATTTTTAGGGCCAGTTGATGCAAATTGTGTTTTTATGTTTCACTTCACTGTTTATTTTTATGGTAATGTACCTACTTGCCTTTCGCTAATGTGTCTGCACATTTATTCTTTGGAACTATAAAGTGTTTATAAAAAAGTACAAAACTCTAAACAGTATTCAGCCCTTCAGTGAATGTAGTAAATTTAGTCTCCTTGTACTATCCTTGTTAAATTGTCAAAGCCACATACATGCCCACATTATCTCTATTCTACTTGGTCACTTTAGGTCTGGTGCTCCTGTTGAGATTAATAAATTGTGATATCAATTATTCAAGCGAGTGACGTTAATAATTAAACTCCAGCGTGAGTGAAGGAAGTCTATCCTCTCAGCAGTAGTAACTCTGTCCTTTGTGCAAGAAAAATGGCCTCATATATGTTGGACGGGGGAATTCTGCATATAGAGATGGGAAGGGACAGATTCGCATTAAAATTGCAAATGAGACACACACGGTCTGGCTGTCTTCTAGAATTTAGAAATGAGAACGGACACAGATGCAGTTCAGGTTCAAAAAGCAGGTTTTCCCAGTGGCCCAGGAACTATCCTCAGGTCTCTAGTGTTCTTGTGACTATTCTCCTTGAGTCTTAGTGGCATATGACGCTGTTTCTGCTCTCCTGACCAGCTCGGCTGCGCAATATGGAGGCCTGGAGAGAGGTAAAACTCACCTGAGACATGTTGAGTCACACCTGTCAGTGTCAACCCATGTGTTTTCGACCGCCACTGATTTCTCCTTGTGACCGCAAGAGCGGAAAGGACAGGAGAAACGGTTACTGTAATTTTCACACTAATATTTTTACATAATCACTTAAGAGTATTGCATGTTTCTAACATGCTGCCAGGGGTCACGCTGTACATGCGCTCAAGCAAACATTCTCGAATCCCCAAAATGACTGGGTGTCATCTTGCATGAGATGCCCTAACCAGACATGATGATAAGCGGTAATATGCTTTATTCCTCAGGGAGGACGGAGAACCGAAATCATGCTGCAGCGCAAGGAAGGTTGAAACAGTTGTCTCACAGGAGGGAGGATGAAAATTTATAGAGTTACCTCTACAGGAGGTTTCAGCGGTAGATGTTCAGGGAAAAGGCATGCCGCAGAGAAAAAAGAGGACGTTTTCTTATATAAAAGCCGAGGGGAACAGCTTACAAATCCTTAAAGGGTTAGTTCACCAAAAATGAAAATTAGCCTGTGTTTTACTCACCCTTGACTTGAGCCATCCTAGGTGTATATGACTTTCTTCTTTCAGACAAATCCAATCGGAGTTATATTAAAAATTATCCTGGCTATTCCAAGTGTTATTATTGCAGTGGGTGGGTGTTTCTCTTTAACAGTCCAAAACACGTTAAATAAAGCATGCGCATCCATAATAAAACGTGCCTCACATGGCTCCGGGGCATGAATAAAGGCCTCCTGTAGCAATTCCATGTGTTTATGTAAGAAAAATATCCATATTTCTAATGTAATAAACACTTTTCTCTCACTTCTGCTGACTGTCGTATGTGGAAGTGTTCAGGCGGATGACGTAGGACATATGTGCCTGTGAGATATGCTACTCTCATGAGTTTGTTTACAGGAGCAAAGGAAGCAAAGCTTCTTTACTTTAGCAAAGGAAAACCAGTCTCCTCTTGGCTCCAATATTTTTCTTTAACAAATCCTCATTTTGTGCTTCTAATTCATGACTTTGTTTTGTTCTCTCTCCGCGTTCGTCACTAAACACGCTATGCTGATGTCCTACGTCATCCGACGGGAACTGCTTCCGCGTATGACAGATGGCGGGAGTGATAGAAAAGTGTTTATAACGTTTGAAATATGGATATTTTTCTTACAAAAACGCATGGATTCGCTACAGGAGGCCTTTATTCATGCCCCGTAGCCGTGTGAGGCACGTTTTATTACAGATGTGCGCACTTTATTTAAAGGGGTCATATGATGCTGCTAAAAAGAACGTTATTTTGTGTATTTGGTGTAATGCAAAGTGTTTATGTGGTTTAAGGATAAAAAAAAACACATTATTTTCCACATACTGTACATTATTGTTTCTCCTCTATGCCCCGCCTTTCTGAAACGCGTCGAGCTACTCTACACTGCTCAAAACTCACGTTTGAATCATCAGTGGCAAATTCTTTATATATGAAAACATACTTACAGGCTGTGAGTCAGAAGAGCCAGACTGTCCTTGCAAAGTTGGAACTGCCCCACTTTATAGAACAGCCTTTGTGCACAGCCAGCATTGTAGTCTACTCTCCCAGGTAACAGTCCTCGTCCTCCATAAAATGCGCTGCACACATCTGAATATTTGGGTTGAACTGTTCTAGAACAGTGTTGTACATATAACTTAACCACTGATTTCTAGTTGTGTTCTCTTTTGGAAGACCAAACAAAGTAGTTTCGCTTTCACAACGAAACACATAGCGTCTTCACGAAATGGCGGCAGCAACAATACTACAGCGAGAATAAAAGTTACACCTTCTTTCTTTGCGTGAACATTTGGGCGGCGTTATGCAAATCTTCCCACACAGTGACGTAGACATGTGGGGGCGTGTTAGAAAGAGCCATTTTAGGAGGGCAAGTTTTAACTTTTATAAAGAATATCTCTTTGGGTTTGAGACTTTAGTCTTTGCAACTTTAGGGATCTTATCTATTCACGAACAGCTTGAAACACTCCAAAGAGAAAGGAAAACTTGAAACTGCATCATATGCCCCCTTTAACATGTTTTGGACTGTTGAACAGAAACACCCGCCCACTGCAATGATAGAGCTTAGAAGAGCCAGGACAATTTTTAATACAACTCCGATTGGATTCGTCTGAGAGAAGAAAGTCATATACACCTAGGATGGCTTGGGGGTGAGTAAATAATAGGCTAATCAGTGTCAGTAGCACATAACCACAAGTTCATTCACCTAGAAAAAACGGATCCATCTTTAAAGAGACTATTTCAACATCCCCCCCCCCCACAAACACACAAGCTTCAGTTTCTGTTTGTAAATCCTCTGATGCGTTCCCACAGTAGACTTCCATTGTAAGTTCATTACTGTACGTTTCCTTTTTTTTATTTTTTTTGCCAAATGAGGGATGAAACAAAATAATTTTCTGTGGGAAATGTTTTTCTAATTATGCTGTATGCTAGATGAGCATGGAGCCGTCTTGTTCACCATACAAGCGACTACATCTGGTAATATAATATGCTATACTCTCTCACATGTTATATGAAGAATAAACCATCACAAAAGTCATTATTTGTGCTTGTCTGAGATTTTCATTCACTCAGAGAGAAGAAAACAGTTCTATCTGTCTTGCAGATGTCCTGAATTTCATTTGAATTAATTTTGTAACATGATGCATGTTCAGTTGCAATAGTTGTTAAAACGGCAAAATAGAGTTGTATTCTTTTCAGTTCAGTTTGCTGCAGTCTGAAATTAAGAGGCTATTTTGAGATTATATTACCAGGTATATTGGTCCATATGGGGTCTATATACAGTATAGTGGGCTTATACTGGGCCACTTGGTGGTAATGGCTTTCATATAATTTCCATACTTGGGAATCATGATAACAACCTCTGTGTTCAGATAATCATCTTTTATTAAGGTTCTCTGCAAGCAGAGGCACCTGCAAGATTTGCAAGATTGCATAACCAATAATAAAGAAGCAAGAATAATTGTGATGAAAAGGTAAAGATTTGGTCTCCTATCCAGATGTTTTTTTTGTTTTTTTGTATTTCTACTTCTGTTACATTATTGATTCATCCTGAGTGACCCATCCAGGGCTCTTACAACACATAGCTTGATATAAAACTGCATCATTTTTTAACTATGCTAACTGTGTTAGTGTTTCTACTCACAGGTCAACACACTGTCAGGCAGGTGGTTGCGTTTCCAGTCCAAGTTAACCAACACAAAAATCTCTAAGAGCTGCTTTCAGTAAATCTCTATATTCTCGTCCTGCTAGGATGAGGTTGAACCTCCTGCTGCTCACATGATTTTTACAGCTGCTATTTCTAGATTACTGTAAAACAGACAATGTAAAACACTACTGTATAGTGAGAGTATAAAATAATTGGTGGTTTTGTTTAAAAATGATTGTGCTGAAAACACAATTTTATTATTCAATATATTTGTACATTAATTTAATTTACTGAATAAATGCTTTATATTTAAAATCCTAAATTTAAGTCAACGTGAATTCAAAACCAACTCTATTTATCTTCAATGTACTTATTATGAACAATGCTAAAGGATAAATGCTTATATTTACAGATGTTAGATTTTTCGCAAGTACCGCATTACTGCATTACAAGTGACTTCCTAAGTTAACGTCTTCATATTGTTCTTGGAGACTAACTGACAGGAGATTGTCATCATGTCACTTTCCATCTATACTTCATGTCTAAAGTTCAGTTAAGTGCATTTTGATTGCATTCTTTTTTTGCAACTGAAACGCATTGCGAAGCCTCACAGTTTTCACACGTTGGCCCACCATCTTATCTCGATTAAAATTATTTGACACGGATCAATAAACTGTGATCTCTCACACGTTATATGAGGCATAAACCATCACAAAAGCCATTATTTGTGCATGTCTGAGACGAGACTTTCAGTCACTCGGAGAACAAAAAAACAGTCCTGTCTATTGCAGATGTGCTGAATTACATTTGAATTAATTTTGCAATATTGCACATCACAGTGGCAGTCTGTGATGAATCTTCGGTTTCATTAATTGTTAGAACAGACAAATATGAAGAGGTTTCTTCTTTTTAATTCAGTTTTCAGCACATGCTGATAGCATCTGAAATTAGGCAGTTATTTTGCATATAAAACAGCAGAAACATTCAGCCAAAAACTTCATTTATTATAACAGCTCTTATTTATAAAGGAGGCCTGTCTCTCTTTTAACGCAACAGGGCCTTAATTAGGTGAGAGAGACAAATAGATTCTACCTAATCAATTTGTACTTGGAAAAAGTCCAGTGCTTTTCCACTCAGAATTTCATGTTTTACTCTAGAGACACAGGTAGGACACATACCTGAAATGACATAGTTATTTTAATAAGGATAAATGTACTGTACTTCTTTGGAGAAAGATATAATTTGCCCTCATATCAAGATTTTTTTTTAATGCTATTACATTATTGATTTAACTAGGCTGTGAGAATAATTGGTCATCCGTTGGTCCATTAGAACCCCTATCTAACATATAAAGTCAGCTATATATTTTCATGAGAAAATATTATACACATTACATATTTTCCTTACAACCCCTGTGTGCAATAAAGGCGATAATGGTCATTAAATCATTATTGTCCACATTAATAATAACAATTTCATGAAAAGTGTTGTGCTAATAATTTAATTACTGTATATAATTCAATACATTTGTATACCAATTCATAGAATAATTTTTTTAATTACCATTGAAAATCCTAAACGATATATTTTGTAAATAAGTTATATTTTTATGCATCTTGTAGTAGGATTTAAATGTCAAGCAAGTGAGATACCTTGGAAAATGTGACTGAACAAGCTTTTGATTGGTTATACACTTCATCTGCTTCAGTTATGGAGTGATTTTTAACTGTCCAAAAAAACAAAAACAAAAAAAAACAGAAGATTTGATAGGGAGGTAAAGTTGTTTTTATTTATGCCACTTGTGCTTCACGAATCTCCACAACAATAGGTTTAGTCTTCTCATACCAGATTTCATATTTTCCATCTGTGCTGTTTTTTGTTCAGCTGGGAAGGTCATAAAAATGTATGTGGACTGGTTCTTGATATTAATGTCTTCAATCTGATGTGCAAAAGCTCAGAATAAATGACTAAAATATGAGGAAATGAGCACAAATAATCATGAATTAAACATAAAAACCCTTGGAGTGAATGTCCACTGAATATTGCAGATCATCATTAAGAAGTGGCAAAAATAAAAAGGCATCATTCTGAAGATGAATAGAAAATGTGTTCCGCAACGGAATGCTCTGCCACCTTCCTGGTTGGAATAAACACTATGTCTGCTGATCTGGTTAAGGGGAGATGTTTAGTGGCATCTGTGTTATTCGGCATCAGGTGTGAGTGAAGCGGAGCAGCCTTACCATGTGGCATCCTGACACTTGTTCGCTCAGACATCCTTTCAAAGAAGATTTCGCTTTCTAATGGGAATGTTGGAGCTTCAAACTTCAAAAGCAAGCTTGTCAGGTGTATCAGATGTGTGCAAATGTGTATCAGGTTGAAAGATGGGTAAAGCTAGAATATATATATATATTTTTGTTTTTTTGTTTCACCAAGTGGTCTGTAGTGTTCCTTATAAACAGTGATATGACTGCAAATCAATAGCAAAAAGTATCAGGGTGTTTTGGACAGTGGCCACAATACCTTGGTTTTTGGATATGTACCTTGAAAATATCATGGTGATCTTTCATAATCTTTCAAAAATATCATGGCATCTTGAAGTGCAGTGTAATTTCTGTGGTCATCAGTGATCATTAAATGATCATGTAGTACCATGATATATATCATAGTACCAGAGTATCATCACAGCATCGTTCAAAATGTGTTTTTAGAAGTTTTTATGCATACCAACGCTGCATTTATTTGTTCAAAGAAAAAGAAAATTGATAATATTGTGAAAATGTATTAGAATTTAAAATAACAGTTTTTTTATTGTAATATATTTTAAGATGTAATTTATTTCTGTGATGCAAAGCTGAATTTTCAGCATCATTCCTCCAGTCTTCAGTGTCACATGACCCTTTTGAAATAATTATAATACGCTGATTCGGTGCTTAAGAAAAAAATATTCTTATTATTAACGTTGTGCTGTTTAATATTTAGTTTTATAATAATTTTTACAATTTAATTTTATGATTTTTTAAATCATTTTGTTATTTTGATGAATAGAAAGTTCAAAAGAACAGTATTTTTTAAAATATATTTTTTTACGATGTAAGGCATTACTGTAACTTTTGATCAATTTAATGCCTCCTTGCAGAAATAATTTAACTTCAAAAAATATATTAATACTGACCCCAAACTGTTAAACAGTATACTGTATATACAGAAGACACCACGGTTCATGAAAAAAATATGACACCATGATAAATGCCGCAATTATATTTGAGACATGTAAAGGGCACATGTCTGTGTATGTGTGAAACATGTTAAATCTGTATTTACATACTGTACGTGTATTTGAGCAAAAGGGCAATGGCATGATCAGATGTGTTAGCACAGAGGGTAAATGTGCATGCTTGTGTATGTATATAGGAATGCTGTACTCAACACAATATAATCTTTGATTATATAAACTAGCAAATTTTGTTTTATACTTTTATTTACATTCTTGACACTTTCCTGCCAAATGACTCATAAGGACCACATAATGTTTAAATAGCAATTACACAGATGGGTTGCTAAGGATGCAAGTCAAGTGCTTAGGCTAGACATCGGGCGCAAATACAGGAATGCATAAACATAGAACGTTGCGTAATGTCGCCACAGTGCTACAGTTTTTCCCCCCACATAATCTCTGTAATAATTGTTTTTCAATGTAATTGTACTTAACAATTAGTTTAGACCCACGCATCCTACAGTGTGCAACAAGTTTGAAATATGGTGAAATGTATGTAATTGCATTTGTTTTCTTTAATGAAATCTTAAAATCAAAACTAATATTATATCAAATATATCAAATATTAAACTTAAATCAAGTATTCAAGTTAAATACACAATCACTAATGCTGGGATTGTTGGGCTGCTAGTTTGTCATGTGGAGGAATTTTCCATTTCAGTGAACGTCAAAGTAAGCCTTTGTTGAACTATTTGAAGCTTTCTGTCTGATTCTGTTTAGTTAAAGACAGAAATCAACTAAATGAGATAAAAGTGGCTTGATGTAGCATCAGGCTGCCACAGATATCACACATATTATAAAGATATTATCGTTATCTCTTCACTTGTCTTTTTTTGGCTGATGCTAAAGTGATTGTAGTAGTAGCAGATAAAATAAATGTATAAATTAAAAAAATATTTTCATTCAATTTCCAGCAAGAATAAGTATATTGTGATATATACCACAATCTAAAATGACTAACTCCATGACATACGTTTATTTTTACATACTGTGGGACAAGTCAGAATTTGGTAACAACAAACACTGCACAGATGCTGGTCATAGACATTACATAAAATAATAATAATCCTTTCCGGTCGCGCTGACACCATGAACAGTTACCATTAAAAAGCTCAAAGGTCATGTTTGCTCACATGCATTAGCAACAGATGTTCATACTTCATATAAAAACAAACCATGGTGGTTGTCTGTGATACTTGCATGTTTGGCCGAGACTTTGGTAGAAGAAGATTGCTTCATACCTTGTGCTATTAATAAGGAAATGTGATTGTTCATCATCTTACAGGTTAACAGTAGATGAAGTGCAGTAATAGCTAAATAAATCAAAGGAGGAAGTAGTAGGAGGAATATGTGGCACTGCCACCATTGGCTTAATAAAGAAACTTATTACACATGCAAATCTGACACTGCATAGTAATTTTACCTGTATGCAACAGACAGTTTATATAACAAAAATGACATTTTTTTGAAAATTTACTCACTCGAGCTCAGGCCATCTGAGTTTGATTCTTCATCAGATTTAGAGAAATGTAGCATTGCATCACTTGTTCGCCAATGGATCCTCAGCAGTGAATGGGTGCCGTCAGAATAAGAGTCCAAACAGCTGATAAAAACATCACAATAATCCACAAGTAATCCAGTCCACTCCAGTCCATCAATAAAAGTGAAAAGATGTGTTTTTGTAATAAACATATCCATCATTCAGACATTTGAAACTTCAAACCTCTGCTTCCAGCTAAAATATGAGACCTTTATCCATAATATTGCTTTCTCCAGTGAAAACGTTGTCTCATCTGAATCAGGAGAGACATATGCACAGATCAAGCACAAGTGAAAACGGTCCAAAATCCTTCTAAACAAATGTGTTGATGAGTTTTGATGTGGGAGAACAACAGAGAATGAACTTTTTATTATGGAATGACTGAGTAGGATGAACTTACGTTAATATGGAACTTGTATTTTGGCCAAAAGCATTGGTTTAAAGTTAAAACACCCTAATCATAGATTTGTTTCTTTTCACTGCACAAGCTGATAAGTGATGGACTGGAGTGGTGTGGATTACTTGTGGATTATTGTGATGTTTTTATCAGCTGTTTGGACTCTCATTCTGACGGCACCCATTCACTGCAGAGCATCCATTGCTGAGCAAGTGATGCAATGCAATGCTACATTTCTCCAAATCTGTTCTGATGAAGAAATAAACTTGCCTACATCTTGGACGACATGTGGGTGATTTAAATTTTCAGCAAATTTTCATTTATGGGTAAACTATTCCCAAAAATGTCTTATCCATATGATACCACATGACAAGTCACATACCAATGAATGATGAGAAAGCAAATGATTTCTCTGAAATATTAAAACACAAGCAAACAAACAGGAGGAGCAAAACAAATAAAATCTATATGCTTCAGAGTGTAGTAGGACAAGGGAAACAACTAGCTATTGACTTGGCCTTCCAAAGTGAATAAAACATGCTGCCAATGCACCTGAGGCTAAAAGAAAATGTGGCTTCACTCAGGAAATGAAATGGAGAAGTTAATGGATAAAACCAGATATTCTGTAAATAGTGAGTAGAAAAGGGGAATTTATAAATAGCTTTAAAATCCCTCGCGTTTATTGGACTGCGAAGTCAAGCAGTGTTGTGCCTTTATAGTCTATGAATGCTAAACAACAAGAGAAGAGAATAAATCAATATATCATAATCCTGCCAGCAGACGTGCACACAGATGTTAGTACTAATGAAAGAAGTATCGCTCCCTCTGGAAATCATTTTAATCCGTCATGTAAACCACATTTAATCATTTATTTAATGATAATGGATGTCATTAAAAGGCACTAATTTAAGTTTATATAGTGTATCGTGTGAAATGGCTGGTAAACGCAGCTATAAAAACAGTATTAGATACTTGCACTATGGTTATTTATCTAGTATTTTAAGATCCAGCAACACGTGTCATCTGCAAAAAAGTGAAAACAAATAAAGACATACTTTCTGATGGGAAGCACGTCTTTCAGAAGTGGCTCCCAGAGCAGGTTTTTGTGTGACATAAAGCATTGCATGACCATGTGAGTCTGTGATGTGTAGTTGACAGGCCACTATCAAGTGCTTTCATCTAAGCAGTTACAATAACAAAGTACGACAGATTCATTAGATACTCTTTATAGTTTTTATTGTGTTCCCTGAGGCCCGCTTATAATGTTAGTTAAGGCTTTTTTTCCACCCTCTCTCTGGCCTTCAGAAATAAATGGGCTGGTTTTAATGCTTTACTTTACAATGTCTATGTAAACAACCTCTTCGCGTTTGCTCACAATGAGGCAGTGGGTTTCCCGTCGGGTCTAAAATAGTTTGCACCGTGAGTCTTGAACGCTAAATATGTGTCGTTGATGTTAATACTAGAGTTCAAATTTTTGGATTTGAATTTTTTTTTTTTTTAAAGAAATGAATACTTTATGCATTAATGCATTACATACTGTAGATGCATTGAGCGTCAGTAAAGATGAAAGATTTCTATTTTAAACAAATGCTGTTCTTTTGAACTTTATACAAATATTACAAAAATATTAAGCAGCACAGCTGTTTTCAACATGGATAATAATAAGAAATGTTGCTTGAGCAGCAAATCAGCATATTAGAATGATTTCTGAAGGATCATGTGACACTGAAGACTGGAGTTATGATGCTGAAAATTCAGCTGCGCATCACAGGAATAAATTACATGTTAAAATATATTAAAATAGAAAACAGTTGTTTTAATAATATTTTACAATATTACATTATTTTTGATCAAATAAATGCATTATTGGTGAGCATAAGAATCTTCTCTTAAAAAACATCTTACTGAACCCAAAATATATTTACATTTATTTTAAAATTTAAAATGTATTGCATTTTTGTTTCAGGAAATTGTCTTTTGGGACTCTTGTTTTACACACATACAGTACAATTTAGACAAAACAAAAGCAGTATCCTCTTCTATCCCTCTGTGGAACGTCCAGGCCTCTCTTTTCAGTTTAACACTTGTTTAACACTTTTTTTTCCCGGTTAATATTTGTGTCAGAAATCAACCTCTCATTGAAGTACTAGCTCTAAGGGCCCTAAACATGGCCAAAGCTGAACAACAATCATGTCTGTCAAGAGCTGGAGCAACAGCTCTCTAAAACCAGCAACAATGTGCATACAGCCTGCATTCTGATCAAATTCACACTCATTTTCATATTTCAGGGAGGGAAATATCTATGAAGCATTGTCCCTCCCTGATGCATTTTTTCTCATCGTATCTTTTATTGACACAATTCAATTTTAACTTGCTGCCTTAACAAAGACCTCAAGGTTGTTGAACAGAATTGTTCCTCTAATACTGCAAATAAACTGAAACTCCTTGAAAAACGATATTTATGTCAGTTTAGTTTAGTTGCTCTGGAAGTTTAGTTTTTGCAGTCGTTCACTATCAGTTTAACTGTTTGTTTAGTCATACTCTGCATGTTTCAAGGACATCTGATTGTCTAAATGTTTGTTCAACCATTTCTATTCCAGATTATGATAATTCAGTGTATTTAAACAGCCTGCGTGTTTGGGACTTATCATTGAAATGCCAGAACAGTATGTAGAGTATCTTGATAAAGATATTAATAACAATAGAAGGGAATTATTAAATATTAACATATTTTACTCTAAAAAATATTATGCTTAATTAACCAGCAATCCCTGAGGAAAGGTAAAACACTGACCGAGTAATTGCATTGGGTGAACAATATGTAAATGATTTAATTAATGAATTATCTTTTTAATAAAAAACAAACAAAGAAACAGCTTATTTCATCCTATGACACACTTGCTTCAAGAAGTATTTGGACACACACCTCACTTAAAAATGCATGAATGGCATTATATAATATAACTAAAAACAAACCAAATTGCATTTAAGCATACTTTTCAAGCAAACAAATCATTGTTTGCTGATGCCACTTGGTTTTATGTTTTGTTATATAATGCAATTTATTACTTAAAATGAATTTGTTCTTTTAAGCATGGTCAAATGTATTTTGTGTCCAAATATATGCATGGTACATCAATAATATCATTGATATAGCATGTCTTGATGTGATCTAAACAAATAATTCACTGTAATGCAGCTTAAAACGTATTTGCTGATGCCTCTTGGTTTTATGTTTTGTTATATAATGCAAATTTGTTATTTAAAAGACAACATTAATTTGTTTTTGAGCATGGCTTAAGTGTCTAAATATATTTTGAGGCACGGTGCATCAATAATATCGTCAATGTATCATGTCTTGATGTGATCTAAAGCTCGGACTGGTGTATTAAAGCGTGTTATTTTCTAATACAGATGTATTATGCGTTCATTGTCTGTCTGTCTGGAACGGCACTCAGCATTAAGGATGACAGCTGCTGCTTGTGTGCATATTAGCAGCACTAAGGAAATTTGTTCAATTAATTATCCTAATAAATGAGGAGCTATTGGTGTTTGTCGCTAATAAACTCAGTAGGGCATGTGTCATCTGACATATTTAGAGAGCAGTTACCCCTGAATCTGCATTGCAGAATTAAATGGGAGGGGGGGGATTGGGTTTATGAAGCCAATAATAAATCTAAACAGAGCTGTATAAATATAGCTGCAGACGGCACTGGAGTGCTGATTTATTTCATGCGATTTTTGTTTTCATGACTTTCCCCCAAGGACCGCCAAGATGTGAGTGTTTTTTTAGATTCTGTCACAAAAGAACAAAGTTGGCAATGTACTATCAGATTTTATGTGAAAGTGTAGGTGTTAAAATGACATATTCTTCCTTCTAAGTTGTGTGTTTTAATGGAATATTCAGGGTTCAATACATGTCCGTGTTTGCAGCATCTGCTGTCAGTACATTTGCATTTGTTCATTAAACAGACGCTTTTATCCAAAGCGACAGATTTTGATTCATCTATCAGTTTGTAAAAACAGGCAAAACTCACAGGTTGCAAAAATGCCTGTACACTGCAAGTCTTTATGGTGAGTTATATTTTTCCTGTGAAGGAAAGCAAACCAAGGCCATGAGTTTGATTCCCAGAGAAGACATAAATGCAATGTAAGCTGCAATTTAAAGTTCCTTCATTTAAAACTGAAAGCATTTGCCAAATGGATTTGTGTGGTTTGTGTGTGTGTGTGTGTGTGCATGTTTATGTGATTTGCAAATTTGTATAATAACAGGGGTATGACATAGGTATTACAACGAGAAGGTGATTTATGAGGACATTCACAGTGTCTCTGTAATTCAAAAGACTTAAAAATCATTCAGAATTAGTTTTTTTTTTAAATCTAAAATTGCACAAAGTTTCCCTGATTCCCAGAGAAGACATAAATGCAATGTAAGCTGCAATTTAAAGTTCCTTCATTTAAAACTGAAAGCATTTGCCAAATGGATTTGTGTGGTTTGTGTGTGTGTGTGTGTGTGCATGTTTATGTGATTTGCAAATTTGTATAATAACAGGGGTATGACATAGGTATTACAACGAGAAGGTGATTTATGAGGACATTCACAGTGTCTCTGTAATTCAAAAGACTTAAAAATCATTCAGAATTAGTTTTTTTTAAAAAATCTAAAATTGCACAAAGTTTCCCGTGACGGGTAGGTTTAGGTGTAGGGCGATAGAAAATACGGTTTGTACAGTATAAAAACCATTACGCCTATGGAGAGTCATCATAAACCATAAAAACCTGTGTGTAAGAAATAATTAAAATACATTTTTGGTGTGCAAAGGGTGTATGTTTTCTTGACTTTTTCCAGCCAATAGTGTGACAAAGAGAAGAAAAAAAAACACCCACATGAATTCCATCAGTAATGCATAACTGATAAAATGTATACAATTTAAGTTGATTTGGATACAATAATAAATGTAATAGACAGTAAAAAAATGTATCCGCCTTGAACTGTAGCATAACCCAATGAGGAAGATTTTTAAAGTTCAGACAATTCAGTATGAAAGAACTAAATTCCTTTCACAACAACAACAAAATCAAGCTCACAAACAGCATAGACTGAGAGTAGAATTGAAACAATTTTCTCTGTAATCGACAGCAGGCAGCTGTTGCTGTCGATACGACTGAACTTGTATTGAACCTGGATCATTCCTTTAAAAACAGGCCTGTCGTTTTAGCCAACTCTTTAAGAGCCGTTTTATAGAGAGCTTCCTCTCCAAAGACTGCCGTGCATCCAATGGACGTCTGAGTTCACTTAACACGTGAAGCCTCTTATATATACTAACGCTTAAATGCAGCTTCACTCCACTCAGTTAGTCTCTTTAAAATGCCAGGCTTTGTGAAAAGGGTCAATCTGTTGGTGAGTTCAAACCCGGGTCGTCGCCACTAAAAGGTTTAAAATTCACTTTACGCAGTTGTCATATGACGGCGTCTCTTTTATTCATTTAATGAATGTTCTGTAAGAAACAAAGTCCATCACAAGTGCTTAGATCGCTCCAAAATTGCAGCTCTATTGCTTTTAAGCCCAAGGTTATGCACATGTGCAGTGAGAGACAAATATGAAGTCAGTTAACGGTGTGTAATTGTGTACAAGCAGTAATTGAATCTGGCAGTGTTTGCCAACTGTGTCCATTACAAAAAACAGCAACAGCTTCCCTTAAGCGAGCTTTTAAAATCAGATATCTTTTTTCATCTGTTTCTCTCAGACAGCATGGGATTAAACGGAAGTAAATCTTCTTTTAATCCTGTTAAAACACTGACACGAATGACACTTCACAAATCTCAGACTGTCTCAAATTTGTCAAGAAGTTTTTAAAAATACAGTAAGTACATAACAATATTCTGAAATGTTATCACAATATAAAATACATTTTTCATTTTAATATTTTTTTTCCTGTGAGAAGAACATTTATTTGAAATATAAATCTTTTCAATTCAATATAAATGCAATTAGTTTTAAATCATTATAAGTGTCTTTACTGTCACTGTTGATCAGTTTAATTCACCCTTGCTGAATAAAAGTATTCATTTATAAAAAAATCTATCTGTCTATAAATAGATTTTCAATGTGAAATAAATCTGCTGTGATAATACGAAAATATAAACTAAAGTGGAGATGTTGGGCTCACATGGAAAGAATCTACTCGTATTCAGATAAATATTGTCCGCCTTAGTTATAATCTGAAAATAGCCACAGGTTTTGTCCCTGACCTAAAAAAATACTAACTGTAGCCTGGACAGAAACCAAACATAGCACTAAAGCTTCTTGGATTTGGATATAAATTGTTGAAAAATACACAGTGAGAGAATGAAGAAGACAGACAGGGATAAACAAAGAATACAAATGTCATGAAACACTTTAGCAATGTTGTACAGCGAGATGATAAATTCATAGAGAGGGAGTGAGAGAGAGAGATTATCTTAAGGAAAACATTGCTGTAGCATTTTTTAATCATTGAAACACCAAAACGAGCAGTGGTTCCGTCTTCCATCAAGCCTCTGCAATCCTCAGCCTTTAGGCTCATTTGAGATGCCAAACGACTGGTCTTGAATGTAGACGGGAGTAGGCGGCTGCAGGCTCACATGTCAAAAACGAGCAGTCAAGTCGGACTATTCTAATTTCCCATAGTGGAATATATATGTACGTAAACAAAAGCAGAGACCCTCTATCCTTATTTTATTTTTTTAAGTGAATGCATTTCTCCATTGTGCAGTGCAGATATTTTTAGCTACAGTATACTGTATGAATTACATAAGTCTGAGTGAATGACATAAGTGCAGTCACTGTGTATTTGGCACGGAATGTATCATGCATGTGCACAGTACTTACAGTACGTTACAGCACTACACAACAAACATAAGTCACGTTCATTTGTTTGAAAAAGCACAATAACGTGCCATAAAAGAGGCCTTTATGACTAGAGAAAGAGAATGTCAGAAGTGACCGATGTATCTAGGTTAAAGTTGTAGGTAGGAGTGGAGAGAAAAGGAGAGAAAGATGATGAAGAGGCTGGTGTTTTGATGGAGAGTTTGTGTAAAGAAGAGAGGAGGAGGAAGACAAAGGAGCAGTGGCCGCTCTAAATGCCTTTGCTTGATTGCTTCTTGTCCTCTGTATGTCACTCTTCATCAGTTCATGCAGAGACAGACCTGTGTGCATTTCTCTGTCATGTCTCGTCCTCCATTAACCCAGTCTCTCAACCACTTTAGCCTGGACTTTACTCTTTCTATCTTCAAAGGGAGACTTTACAATAAACTATAAGTAATGGCTTAATATTATAAGAAAACCAAGAGAAATGTCAAATGGCTTGATAAATGTTACAGGATTACTTTCAAATTCATGACAGTTTTTCATGCCACAAAACATACTGTATTATACCCAGTGTTGGGGGTAACGCATTACAAGTAACGCGAGTTACGTAATCAGATTACTTTTTTCAAGTAACTAGTAAAGTAACGCATTACTTTTTAATTTACAAGAGAATATCGGAGTTACTTTTTCAAATAAGTAACGCAAGATACTTTTTTTTCCAATTTATTGATTGACAGCTCTCCTGTCCCCATGCTGAGAGAAATCAGATGTTACTGTAGTTCTAAAATAAATATGAATATGCATTAATTCATCTCACTCACAAAAAAAAACACAGATTCAGTATGAATTAAAAAATTTTATAAAAAAATTAAAAAAATGCAACTCAGAATATGACGCAAACCTGCAATAATTAAATGTTAAACAACACAAATATGCTTTATGTATTTAATCCCATTCTATTAACCAATGTCTTTGCTTCTGACCTTCGATGATTCAGTTCAAGCGTACTAATAAACACAAATTACTCTAGACAAACATTTGTGTCTTTGTTTATTGCTGAAGTGTGTTGAAATGTCTTCTTCTGCATTCTACTGTACGGACGTAAATTTACTTTCCCTTCAGCCTGAGGCTTATTCATTTCACGTCTGGTGTGAAAAGGCTTTTATATTTGCCAAAAATATAACTTTTTTATTTTAAAAACAAATAAGCAAGCCCTGTCCAGATTTAAAAAGTAGCCAAAAGTAACGTAACACATTACTTTCCATAAAAAGTAACTAAGTAACGTAATTAGTTACTTTTTTATGGAGTAACGCAATATTGTAATGCATTACTTTTAAAAGTAACTTTCCCCAACACTGATTATACCAAATGTGAATGCAATAAAAAAAATCAATCAATCAATCAATCTGTAACGGGGCTGACGAGACGTGAGACGTGCGGATACATTCGCAAAGCTTTATTTTGGAGAAGACATAGACGTGGTCATAAAGCAGGCAGGGTCAAACAGTGGCAGACAGGTATATGGCGGGCAAGACACAAGAATAGTCCTAGGGCTAGCGTAGGTCAATGAACGGCAAACAGAATCAAAAAGGCAGGACTAAAGGAGAAATCCAGGAAACCAGGCGAAGATCAGAAACTTCAATCAATCAATCAATCAATCAATCAATCAATCTCATCTATCTGTCTGTCTGTCTATCAAAACTTTAAATATTATTATCAATTATTTTGGGGTCCTCAGTATGTTATGTATGACAGCGCATTTTCAAATGCTTTTAAAGAGCTGTGAAGGAGATGTTCTTTTTTTTCCCTTTCTTATTTGGACATTGAGTTTGGTTCGTCTAAAAGCAGTATTGACGTTCATATTTTGAATATTTCACCGTCTGTTGTCCCAGACACAAAAAGATGAATGGTGCTTTTAAAAAAGAGCCCTAAAAAGGATCACTCCTGCATTATGGTGGATCCTCTCCATTAACCCTGCCTTACTGTATCCAAGAGCACACAATAGGCCCCAAGACAAACAAAATCAGAGTACTAGAGTTAAAGGGAGAAAGAAAAGAGTCAGGATTTTTCTAGAAGCTCTCTCACTCTTCACTAGACATTCATTAATATCTGAAATATACAATGATGACACAACATAAAAAAACACATCTATCATAGCTATTTTTACTTTCACTAGTGGCTCCCGTGGTTACTATATCAAACTGACATTTACAGTAGATGCTTTTGAAAAGTCATGGATGCAATTTAAAACAATGGAAGCTGAAAAAGATTTGATGCTAAGTGGAAGAGTTCAGATTCTTTTTTCTTTGCATGAAAAAATCGGACATGTCGGTTGAACTTTAGTCTTTGCAACTTTACAGATCTTCTTTATGCACCAAGAGCTTGTAACACTCCAAAGAGAAAGGAAAAATTGAAATCGCATCATATGACCCCATTAAAAAAACTGGCTCACCAATGGAATTGAATTGTCTTGGTGACAGAAGCTTCCAGTGCACAGATAGGACGACAAGTGACAAGACACATATAACAAAAATAAAAAAGTGATAAAAAAATAAATGTGAAAAACAATACACAATAGACAAGAGTCAATAGACAATATAATGTATGTACAGATGTGCTATATACAAATTATGCAAGGAAATTTGAATAGACGTAAGATATGTTAAATCAGTAACATATGTATAATAAATATAAGTACGGATAGTGGGTATTGCACATGTTTTATTGCACAGTGGGGGGAACATTTAACTGTTCGTGAGGTAGATGGCCTGAGGGAAGAAGCTTTTCCTATGATCTGGCTGTTTTGGTGCTCAGTGCTCTGTAGTGCCAACCAGACGGCAACAGTTCGAAGAGGAAGTGTGCTGGATGTGAGGGGTCCTGAATGATTTTGCCAGCCCTTTTGCTCACTCTGGATGAGTACAGTTCTTGGAGAGTAGGTAGAGTAGTCAGCAGTCCGGACTATCAGCTGCAATCTTCTGAGGTCAGTTTTGGTAGCTGAGCTGAACCAGATAGTTGTTGAAGTGCAGAGGACGGATTCAATGATGGCCGAGTAGAACTGTTTAAGCAGCTCCTGTGGCAGGTTGAACTTCCTCAGTTGGCGAAGGAAGTATAGCCTCTGCTGGGCCTTTTTGACAATAGAGTTGACAATACAGTGCTCTCCATGATGGTGAGTGGGGGGAGAGCTGAGGTTTCCTCCTAAAGTCCATGTTCATCTCCATTGTTTTGAGCGTGTTCAGCTCCAGGTTGTTGAGACTGCACCAGAAAGACAGCCACTCAACCTCTTGTCTGTAAGCAGACTCGTCACAGTCATGAATGAGGCCGATAAGTGTGGTGTCGTCTGCAAACTTAAGGAGTTTGACAGAGGGGTCAGTAGGGGTGCAGTCGTTGGTATACAGGGAGAAGAGCAGTGGGGAGAGAACACATCCCTGGGGGGCGCCAGTGCTGATGGTGCGGCTGTTGGATGTGAATTTACCAATTCTCACTAGCTGTTGCCTATCTGTCAGAAAGCTGGAGATCCATTGACATAGATAGAGCTAGGAACAGGGAGCTGGGTTAGTTTAGTCTGGAGAAGTGTTGGGATGATGGTGTTGAAGGCCGAACTGAAGCCCACGAACAGAATCCTCTGCCTGTTTTGTCCATGTTGCAGGATGAAGTGCAGTCCCATGTTGACTGCATCATCCACGGGCCTGTTTGCTCGGTAAGCATACTGCAGGGGGTCCAGTAATGTTCTTCAGATAAGCCTAAACCAGTTTTTCAAGCGACTTTATGACCACAGATGTTAAAGCAGCAGGTCTGTAGTCATTAAGTCAAGTAATTTTGAGTTTCTTTGTGACGGAGGTGATGGTGGAGCACAGGGCCGTGCAGAGACCTTTGGAGGGGCAGGTGCTCAAAGTATAAAACGGGCACATGGAGCACGGCTTTTAATAGGGCTGTGCTCCTTGCTTAGACATGTATCGAAACAGATGCTTCTTTATTGATAGCAGCAAATGCCGTGACACAGTTTTGAAAAAGACACACAGAACAGAAAAGACCATTTTAAGTTTAAAAGTTAAATAAATATTTCTTTGCACCTCTTAATCACTCTGAAAATAGAAACGGAATTAAATTAGGCCTATTATTATTATTGAGTTTACAGGGTATGGTGGTTTTGCTGTTTTAAACACTACTGTTGTTGTTGTAGAAAAAATATTTCTGTCTTATTTAAAATAGAATTATATTATAATCCTGTTCAGAATTTATTCATTTTTTTTATTATAATGATGATAAAAACAGGATTGATAAGTAGCCTATAAATCGGAGGATGAGAAAATCAGTATAAGCCTGTTTTATCAGGGTTGTGATAATTATTTTTAAGGCACTCTACGTTTTAAAAATAAATACTGTAATAAAAAAAGTTCTAAGTTAAAGTAATAGTTTTTTAGTCAGATAACATAAAGACAAGACCCCTCGACGCACTTTAAACTTTTCCCAATCAAACAGCAAGAATGAAAGAGAACAGGCACCTTTGTTTATATTGCTGTGTGTAGAACGTTAGCTGTATTTTTAATATTTAATTTTAAAGAAATGAAATTTCGTCCCCGCACTTTATTCGGCCAGGTGTGTTCACATAGAGGTTTCTAGATTTAAATTCAAAGAGACAGTATCGATAGTCTATGCATGACCTGATTGCGAAAATATACGGTTTATGTGTGTTTTTCAAGTTATCTCCAGGTAATAAATAAACTTTTTGAATAATGCAGTACTGATTGACATATCATTTAGTAGCCTATAGAAACTATACATTTCCTGCCTTATTCTGTGATAAAAATGGGGAAAAGGTGCTTGTAGTAGCCTTTATAAACGAATCACAAAATTGTCATTAGGAAAATATTAAACAAAAATATTATAGCCCCTTGCTGCAACTAACCTTACTTCCACAGGCTACAAACAGCAATATAAACAACAGCTGTGCATGCTCTCTTCACGCCGTTCTTGTATAATAATAATAATTTAATAATATAAGTATACAAGCACACCGCTCTGCTGAGAACTCAGCACTTACCGGCAGCCGCGGACGTTATGAAGGCATGCTGGTAGCGCGCTACATTAAAGGTGTCTGAACGTGAAGGATAGTCCCTTATGAGATCGTCAGGTGAAAGGTCATTATCATGTGGATAATTTTATTTACGAATAAATTATAATTAATTAATTTTACTAATAGTTAGATTTGGCAGGCCTTCACAAAATGGCATTTAATTAAAAAAATAAATAAAAATAAAATTTACCTTGACAAAAGGGGAAAGGGGCAGGTGCTCAAGCACCCATCGCACCCCCATCTGCACGTGCCTGGTGGAGCATTTGAAGCAGGCAGGGACTTCGCACAGCTTCAGTGATATGTTGAAGATCTGTGAAAAGATGGGGGCCAGCTGGTCAGCGCAGGTTTTCAGACAGGCTGGTGTGACACCGTCTGGTGCCTTTCTTCTCTTGTTCTTTCTGAAGACCTGACGCACATCATCTTTACTGATCTGAAGCGCAGGTGTGGGGGAGAGGGGGTAGCTGGTGGTGTTAACGGTTGTGTACAGAGATGTTCAGAGCGGGTGTGGGGTGTGAGACCGGTTTCAACCTACAATCAAACTCATTCAGGTCTTCAGCAAGTTGTTGATTCACCTCAGTGCTGGGGGATGGTGTCTTGTAGTTTGTAATGTCTTTCAGGCCTTTCCACACTGAAGCCGTGTCGTTGGTGGAGAACTGATGTTCTAGCTTTTTTTGCTCTAACTCTAATCTCCTTATTCAGTGTGTTTCTGGCCTCATTGTTCAAGACCCTGTCACCTTTTCTGTAGGCATCCTCTTTGGCCTGGCGAAGCTGTCTGAGTCTTGCTGTGAACCATGGTTTGTCGTTGTTGAATGTTTAATAAGTCCTGGTAGGAATGCACATGTCTTCACAGAAACTGATATAGGATGTTACAGTCTCTGTGAGCTCATCCAGATCAGTGGCAGCAGCTTCAAAAATACTCCAATCAGCGCAGTCGAAACAGGATTGTAAATCCCGCTCTGTTTCGTTGGTCCATCTTTTTACAGTTCTTACTACAGGTTTAGCAGATTTAAGTTTTTGCCTGTATGTTGGAAGAGATGAACCAGGCAGTGGTCAGAGAGTCCTAAAGCTGCTCTGCCCTTACAGAAAAACCACATGAACTTCACATGTGCAAATCACATGTTAAAATCACATGTGAAATATGTGAAACACATGTGAAACTCATGAAGTGAGTAGAATGGCTTAGAGTTGATGAAGAGTGCTTCTAGATCAGGAGAGCACATCTTCTTTAACACAGTTACATCTGTACACCACCTCTCATTGATGTAGAAGCATGTCTTGCCGCCACTCGATTTCCCCGCTGATTCTGCATCGCGATCTGCTCTGAACAACTGGAAGCCCGGCAGACTTAACACGCTGTCCGGAAGGGCATCATTCAGCCAGGTTTCTGCGAAACACAGAGCAGCAGAGTTTGAAAAATCCTTATTTGTCCGGGAGAGCAGAAGAAGTTTGTCCATTTTTTGTTCTTCCACATTTGCACACATTCGCTGGTCAAAAACCCTGTAACTACATTTGAGTTTGACAAAAAGCAACTGAGTAAGCCTCATCACCTAGGTCATTTCTTCTTTGATTTTAGATTGCTGATACACTTAATTTATTAACATTTAATCATATTATATGGTCACATGGTTAATTCATGTTTACTGTTAATATGCACGCATTCGCTAGCTAGCTAATTTTTTTATGTAATGTACTCGCTGCTCAACTTCACATGCATAAACACAGTAATGTTGTAGTAAATAAAAAAACATTACAGAAACAGATCACTGTGAAATCCTTATATTTTATCATGCACAATGTAATATATATATATATATATCTGTTCCAATGAAGAAACAAACTCATCTACATCTTGGATGGCCTCCCAGATAGCATGCGGATATGGGCCACTTAAGGCAATGATACGGCACTGCTGGCCTTCTTATGGCATGGACAAAATGGATGTCAGCCTAAAGTGGCCCAGTGCCAACCAAATGTGAGCCACCTATTGCAAAAATGTGGCACAATTGACAAAGGCTAATCAGGGTGTAAACCAAATGTGGTCCACATATGTTTCAGCAAATGTGGCCCAGGTATATTAAAGGGGTCATATGATGCGATTTCAATTTTTCCTTTCTCTTTGGAGTGTCACAAGCTCTTGGTGCATAAAGAAGATCTGTAAAGTTGCAAAGACTAAAGTCTCAAATCCAAAGAGATATTCTTTATAGAAGTCAGCCACACCTACCTAAAACTGCTCATTCTAACACGCCCCCACATACCTACGTCACTATCTGGGAAAATTTGCATAACGCCGCCCAAATGTTCACGCAAAGAAAAAAGGCGGAACTTTTATTCTCGCTGTAGTATTGTTGCTGCCAGCCATGTCGTGAAGGCGCTGTGTGATTCGTTGTGAAAGCGAAACTACTTTGTTTGGCCTTCCAAAAGAGGACAATATCTGCTTCGTCATGCCTAGAGCTGATCCGTGCTGGTTGCTGAGGAAATACTTCAACTTTGCGCTGTGGATCGCCGGATCGGCTTTCACCGTGGATGAAGCGGAGTTCAGCCCGGGGTCGTCACATGTGGTTGCCGCAGCCATCACAATATGGTAAGGGACATAACATTTCCGTCACACGCTTGAGGAATTCGGCCAATCACAACCGGATAGCTGGCCAATCAGAGCACACCTCACTTTTTCAGACCGATGAGCTTTGTAAAAATCGACGCGTTTCAGAAAGGCGGGGCATAAAGGAGAAACAATAATGTACAGTATGTGGAAAATAATGTGTTTTTTTAACCTTAAACCGCATAAACACATTTCATTACACCAAATACACAAAATAATGTTCTTTTTAGAAGCATCATATGACCCCTTTAAAACGTATCTGGGCCAGTTTTGGCAAAGATATGGAACAGTGAGCACTGACTAATGTGGCTGTGAGCCTAAAGTGGCCCGCATATAAAATGACAAATATTGCCCAAATAATTAATAACAATTTGGGCCACTTTTGGCAAATATACGGCACAGTCAGTATTGGCTAATCGGTGTGTACGCCCAACTTGTCCCACATTTGACATGGCAAATATGCCCCATATTATAATGCATTATAAAACAGATGAGGGCCACTTCTGGTTTGGATGTAGCACTTGACATTGGCTAATTGAAATGGAAGTGTGAAATTGTAAATATGGGCTAATAGAATTTGGCTACTTTTAGTAGGATGCAACACAGTTAACTGATACAGGGTGATCTAGATATGAGTCTTAAGAAGGCTACATATGCAGCAATTTATTTTTTGAAGCATGCTTTTAATGGCAGTTTTTTATGTGTGTACTGTGCAGCATTAAAACAGAAGTGCACTATAATGATAGCGCTTACTGTCATGGTTTCTGTTAATTTGGACTTGGCTTTCCTTTTGCACCATTTCCCTTTTTGTGTTGATTGTATTATTCTGTTCAGATGTGCCTAGTTAATTATCCTTGTTTGGTCTGAGTACTTAAGTTCCTGTATGTTCACTTTGGGTTTGTCTGGTCTTATGTCTACATGTCTTAAATGTTGCTGTGCTACATTGTGTTTGGATTTACCCTTGTTGGATTAAACACTTATGATCTATAACCGTTCATCTTCGTCGTGCGCTCTTTAACACAGCATAGTCTTGACACTTACAGACTTACTGTGCAGGTAGAGTCTGAGTGAGAAGCATTTAGGTTCAAACTTGTGAAGAACTGTTTTTAAAGTATTGAAATGTGTCTTTGAATACTTATATGTGCCATTTGGATTGCTGCTTGTGCAAAACTTGAGTCTGGATGATTTTACCAAGTAGGACACATTTCTGGAACTTATTTGAACATTTAGGGAGGACATTTTTAAATTTCCCTTTACAATATGTTGAGTATATGCATAACTCATGTAAGACTTAGTGTGGCCCAGATTATATATATATTTATGCTTTATTTGGCTCATTATTAGCTAAAATGTGGCTGTGCAGAGCAAACCACTTTTGGTTTATTTGGCTGGCTTAACAAACAGGACCGGACTATCTGTAAAGTTTAAAGTCTCAAAGTCTCAAATCCAAAGAGATATTCTTTATAGAAGTCAGCCACACCTACCTAAAACTGCTCATTCTAACACATACCTACGTACCTACGTCACTATCTGGGAAAATTTGCATAACGCCGCCCAAATGTTCACGCAAAGAAAAAAGGCGGAACTTTTATTCTCGCTGTAGTATTGTTGCTGCCAGCCATGTCGTGAAGGCGCTGTGTGATTCGTTGTGAAAGCGAAACTACTTTGTTTGGCCTTCCAAAAGAGGACAATATCTGCTTCGTCATGCCTAGAGCTGATCCGTGCTGGTTGCTGAGGAAATACTTCAACTTTGCGCTGTGGATCGCCGGATCGGCTTTCACCGTGGATGAAGCGGAGTTCAGCCCGGGGTCGTCACATGTGGTTGCCGCAGCCATCACAATATGGTAAGGGACATAACATTTCCGTCACACGCTTGAGGAATTCGGCCAATCACAACCGGATAGCTGGCCAATCAGAGCACACCTCACTTTTTCAGACCGATGAGCTTTGTAAAAATCGACGCGTTTCAGAAAGGCGGGGCATAAAGGAGAAACAATAATGTACAGTATGTGGAAAATAATGTGTTTTTTTAACCTTAAACCGCATAAACACATTTCATTACACCAAATACACAAAATAATGTTCTTTTTAGAAGCATCATATGACCCCTTTAAAACGTATCTGGGCCAGTTTTGGCAAAGATATGGAACAGTGAGCACTGACTAATGTGGCTGTGAGCCTAAAGTGGCCCGCATATAAAATGACAAATATTGCCCAAATAATTAATAACAATTTGGGCCACTTTTGGCAAATATACGGCACAGTCAGTATTGGCTAATCGGTGTGTACGCCCAACTTGTCCCACATTTGACATGGCAAATATGCCCCATATTATAATGCATTATAAAACAGATGAGGGCCACTTCTGGTTTGGATGTAGCACTTGACATTGGCTAATTGAAATGGAAGTGTGAAATTGTAAATATGGGCTAATAGAATTTGGCTACTTTTAGTAGGATGCAACACAGTTAACTGATACAGGGTGATCTAGATATGAGTCTTAAGAAGGCTACATATGCAGCAATTTATTTTTTGAAGCATGCTTTTAATGGCAGTTTTTTATGTGTGTACTGTGCAGCATTAAAACAGAAGTGCACTATAATGATAGCGCTTACTGTCATGGTTTCTGTTAATTTGGACTTGGCTTTCCTTTTGCACCATTTCCCTTTTTGTGTTGATTGTATTATTCTGTTCAGATGTGCCTAGTTAATTATCCTTGTTTGGTCTGACTGTCTGAGTACTTAAGTTCCTGTATGTTCACTTTGGGTTTGTCTGGTCTTATGTCTACATGTCTTAAATGTTGCTGTGCTACATTGTGTTTGGATTTACCCTTGTTGGATTAAACACTTATGATCTATAACCGTTCATCTTCGTCGTGCGCTCTTTAACACAGCATAGTCTTGACACTTACAGACTTACTGTGCAGGTAGAGTCTGAGTGAGAAGCATTTAGGTTCAAACTTGTGAAGAACTGTTTTTAAAGTATTGAAATGTGTCTTTGAATACTTATATGTGCCATTTGGATTGCTGCTTGTGCAAAACTTGAGTCGGGATGATTTTACCAAGTAGGACACATTTCTGGAACTTATTTGAACATTTAGGGAGGACATTTTTAAATTTCCCTTTACAATATGTTGAGTATATGCATAACTCATGTAAGGCTTAGTGTGGCCCAGATAATATATATTTATGCTTTATTTGGCTCATTATTAGCTAAAATGTGGCTGTGCATGCCTAGTTAATTATCCTTGTTTGGTCTGACTGTCTGAGTACTTAAGTTCCTGTATGTTCACTTTGGGTTTGTCTGGTCTTATGTCTACATGTCTTAAATGTTGCTGTGCTACATTGTGTTTGGATTTACCCTTGTTGGATTAAACACTTATGATCTATAACCGTTCATCTTCGTCGTGCGTTCTTTAACACAGCATAGTCTTGACACTTACAGACTTACTGTGCAGGTAGAGTCTGAGTGAGAAGCATTTAGGTTCAAACTTGTGAAGAACTGTTTTTAAAGTATTGAAATGTGTCTTTGAATACTTATATGTGCCATTTGGATTGCTGCTTGTGCAAAACTTGAGTCTGGATGATTTTACCAAGTAGGACACATTTCTGGAACTTATTTGAACATTTAGGGAGGACATTTTTAAATTTCCCTTTACAATATGTTGAGTATATGCATAACTCATGTAAGACTTAGTGTGGCCCAGATTATATATATATTTATGCTTTATTTGGCTCATTATTAGCTAAAATGTGGCTGTGCAGAGCAAACCACTTTTGGTTTATTTGGCTGGCTTAACAAACAGGACCGGACTGCCCAAATGCCATCATTCTACACAGTATGTGAGCTGGAGCAAGGTTTTGGATCTGGGCCAGAATTAAAATCAATGTGGCCCAGATCTGGGCCAGTTCTGCTTTATTTGGTTTATTCATGGCTGACATTGGGCCTTCCTTTGGCTTGCTTGTGGCCCAAATCTGGCAAACATGAGTGGACCGCCCAAGTGGCATCATTCCACACGGTATGTGGGCCAGATGAAAGTGTCAGGTGTGGGCCTGATCTGGGCCTCAGGGATATTGCTATCTGGGCTGAGAGGGAGTTATTTTTCAGCAAATTTTCATTTTCGGGTGAACTATTCCTTTAAGAAAATTTTGCACCTAAAGAAATCAATGGCGCAGTTAACAAACGTGTTTTTAATGTATATTCACATGAGATCCATATAGCCTGATCCTCGTCTAGCCTCATTTGCACCTTCAGTGGACCTCATAGGTCTCTCACAAGCCTTTTTTTCATTTTTAAGTGAAAATTTAACATATTGTTCAAAGAATTGCATGGAGAGGTCAGACTGCACTTCCCATATGACCTAGAATCATGATTAAAATTATTCTAGCCTTCGAATTCCCTTTGCCCTCAGTGTTATTACATAAATAATGGCTATGTTATTTACATGACCCAAGGACCACTATCCCTGGGAATCATAAACCAATGGGTGTTTGACTGCTAGGCTGCTTAAAGGGAAGTTGGAATCATTTACTTTATGCAGCTGATGGGGCCTGAACCAGAGCTGGTGCCATAGAGAATCAGATCTGTATGCTGGAGCTGTCACTGCATATGTGTCATAAAGCAAGGTCAGACACAACGGGTAAGTGAAAGACAAGAGGGTTTATTGGGACAGGATGTGGAGGAGTGGAATGGGTTAGGTTAAGGCAGGTGAGTGTCAACAGAGTGAATGATTCCAGGGTTCTTATCTGAGTTCTGAGGGTGAGTGTCTGATGCCGGTTTCGTGGGAGATCGTGGAACAGCTTCCAAGGAGTCGTTGGAGGATCGCGGGAGAACCAGAAGGTAAGTCTTTCGAGGAGAATATCGTATAGAGAGTCCAGGGCAGTCCATATGAGTGAACGGTAGAGTGGACAGTGAGTGACTGTGATGTGTGTGCATTTGTAGTGTGGCTTGATTGGTGACAGCAGGTGCGGGTGATCAGAACTCAGGTGACTGTGATCGGGTGATTATCCGGGCTGGTGACTGCAGTGACTGTGATGAATCCCTGACAATATGGAGGATATAACGCTTCAGGAATTTTATTTCAACGTTGTACTTGTCTTTACTCTGTCAAATCACTGGTTTAATTTACAGTACTTGTGTAGTGAGGAGTAATATCAAACACTTCATATATCATAAAACCACAGGACAAAATGTCAAAGATAGTTACTGGACTTTAGCACTAACAAACTCAGTGTCAATCAAATCTGTGTTTAGGTCTGGAAAGTGTTCACGTATTTGTTGCATAGGAAATTAACATAAAATGGTAAAAAGGAGACTACATGGGAAATGAAGAGGCTAATTTTCTTTAGTGAAATGTATTACATTATTTAGATTTTCTGCACAATCAAATGCTAAAAATAATGCTAAAAAGTCAGGATCAGATTTTTTTTGTTCTGTTTGAACACACCAAAAAATTTACACATGAAATATTGGTCTAAGCTGAAATTATCATATAATTTTATCTTGAAGCTTCCTCAAAAAAAAAGTCCATTACTATACATAGCTTTGCCATGGACAATGGTGAATATAAGGAAGCATCTTACAGCTGAATGCCACAATAGACCAACAAGAATATTCCATAGGGCTGTGTAATAAATGAAAATATTCCATTCCCAGACGTGATAATGCTGATTTAGAAGCCACTGATTTAGAGTTCATTCGGTGAATGATTCATCAGACTGATTCAGTAAAAGGAATAAAAAAGTAATTTATTACTGAATCAGACTACATTAACTGCACCGAAAAGACTTGATTTATTTTCACTCGATTGACTAAAAGGAACTGTTCATGAATTGTTCTCCACAGGAACAAATGAGTCTAATAAATCGGTTCTTTTAGTGAATCAAAAACATACAGAGCACATACCTGCATTTGGCATTATGGTACATTTTCTTTGCCTGATTAATGTTTAGTTATAAATCACTTTTGTTTATCATTTGTAAGTCACTTTAAATAAAAGTGTCTGCTAAATGATATGTACATGGTCATCTTTTGCTATATCCAGTATCATATCTGGACTTGTACTAACTGTGTACAGCTCTGTTGTGCTTCGTTGGTTTTAGTACGACCCCAGCGATAGTGGAAACTGCACAGAGATTAAATTGAGATCTTTATGGAAAGTACGTTCTTGCATAAGTGTCTCCTGGGGGCAGGGGTCATGGCAATGAGAATCCTTCATCAAACCTTCAAGAGTTGTAATCTTCTCTTTAAATGTGGTTCTTTAACCACAACAGATGCAATGGTGGCATCAAGGTCAATTTCCTCCACAGCAGAAGTGGCAATAATATAATTCATCTCTTTTTGCTTCATGCATTTTTCTCAAATCCACCGTTTCTGCTCATCAACTCGGCTCAAGTGGGTGCTGATTGGTTCAGACAAACGCAATTTGTGCCACCCTCTCATCGCGCTTGTAGTATGCCCCTGATGTGAACTTAATTTCTTTAAAATGCTCAATGTCTTGCTTCATTCTGATTAGCCTCTCAATCATCTTGTAGTGTACCACCTATTGTCTTATTGAGCAGAATTGTAGAAAAACAAGCTTGAGGCGAGTTCATGCATCTGCAGTACATAATGATTTTGGTAAAGAAGTTGCTCTTGTAATTTATACACTTTGTGACATACACTCTTAAAAGTAATGTTCTTTATGGGGATCGGTGGTTCTGATTAATATCCATGAAACCGTTTGCACACACGGTTCTATATAATGGAAGAAGGTTCTTTAGACTAGTTCTTCACACTAAGAAAAAAACGGTTCTTATAAGAAGGCTTGCTTTCTACTGTGGAACACAAAAAGAGATGTTGATACTGAACGTTTAAGTTGTTAGTCAATGAAAATCTTTTCCTCTGACTGTCAAATTTCATTGGTGTGTAAATTTGGTGCATTACATTCAGCGAAAATACTCACATGAATCAATGCAATTTGGCATCATTGATGTCAAACCTGACGTGTTTGGATGTGCCATATTTAATATACATGCAAACAGAGCGAGGTTTGAGAGCTGCGGTGAAGAAAAAGATGAACACTGAATTGATTTAAATTTAAATGTAATAATTTCAGAAGAACTGGAATGTAGCGCATAAGAATGGACTATGATTTTATGGTGTTAAACATCAGATTTTGACTAAACATCTTTTGAGTTTCATGGAAAAATGTCATACAGGTTTGGAACGATCAGTGTTAGTTTTGTTAATTTACTATCATAGCTAATATTATGAATTAGCTTTTATTTTTATTTTACTTTTAGTTTCATTTTTAGTAATTTGGTTCTGAAAATCTAAAGTTCTAAATAGTTATTTTCTTTTTTATAGAAAATAACTATTTGGAATATAATAGTTATATTATAATAGTTTATAATAGTTCTTTTTGTTTGTTTTATTTGCACGCATTATGATAGACCTATAGAAAGTACTGTAAAAAAAAATTTGGAAAAAAATATAATTTTAAGGTACTTTATGATATGTTGCCATACGGCAACAGCATACAATAGTGGATGTAACTTAGAATAAGTGTAAGCTTACTTATAATTAATATTTTTCCTCAGAAATGTTGTTTGTAGTCAACAGAGTGAATGATTCCAGGGTTCTTATCTGAGTTCTGAGGGTGAGTGTCTGATGCCGGTTTCGTGGGAGATCGTGGAACAGCTTCCAAGGAGTCGTTGGAGGATCGCGGGAGAACCAGAAGGTAAGTCTTTCGAGGAGAATATCGTATAGAGAGTCCAGGGCAGTCCATATGAGTGAACGGTAGAGTGGACAGTGAGTGACTGTGATGTGTGTGCATTTGTAGTGTGGCTTGATTGGTGACAGCAGGTGCGGGTGATCAGAACTCAGGTGACTGTGATCGGGTGATTATCCGGGCTGGTGACTGCAGTGACTGTGATGAATCCCTGACAATATGGAGGATATAACGCTTCAGGAATTTTATTTCAACGTTGTACTTGTCTTTACTCTGTCAAATCACTGGTTTAATTTACAGTACTTGTGTAGTGAGGAGTAATATCAAACACTTCATATATCATAAAACCACAGGACAAAATGTCAAAGATAGTTACTGGACTTTAGCACTAACAAACTCAGTGTCAATCAAATCTGTGTTTAGGTCTGGAAAGTGTTCACGTATTTGTTGCATAGGAAATTAACATAAAATGGTAAAAAGGAGACTACATGGGAAATGAAGAGGCTAATTTTCTTTAGTGAAATGTATTACATTATTTAGATTTTCTGCACAATCAAATGCTAAAAATAATGCTAAAAAGTCAGGATCAGATTTTTTTTGTTCTGTTTGAACACACCAAAAAATTTACACATGAAATATTGGTCTAAGCTGAAATTATCATATAATTTTATCTTGAAGCTTCCTCAAAAAAAAAGTCCATTACTATACATAGCTTTGCCATGGACAATGGTGAATATAAGGAAGCATCTTACAGCTGAATGCCACAATAGACCAACAAGAATATTCCATAGGGCTGTGTAATAAATGAAAATATTCCATTCCCAGACGTGATAATGCTGATTTAGAAGCCACTGATTTAGAGTTCATTCGGTGAATGATTCATCAGACTGATTCAGTAAAAGGAATAAAAAAGTAATTTATTACTGAATCAGACTACATTAACTGCACCGAAAAGACTTGATTTATTTTCACTCGATTGACTAAAAGGAACTGTTCATGAATTGTTCTCCACAGGAACAAATGAGTCTAATAAATCGGTTCTTTTAGTGAATCAAAAACATACAGAGCACATACCTGCATTTGGCATTATGGTACATTTTCTTTGCCTGATTAATGTTTAGTTATAAATCACTTTTGTTTATCATTTGTAAGTCACTTTAAATAAAAGTGTCTGCTAAATGATATGTACATGGTCATCTTTTGCTATATCCAGTATCATATCTGGACTTGTACTAACTGTGTACAGCTCTGTTGTGCTTCGTTGGTTTTAGTACGACCCCAGCGATAGTGGAAACTGCACAGAGATTAAATTGAGATCTTTATGGAAAGTACGTTCTTGCATAAGTGTCTCCTGGGGGCAGGGGTCATGGCAATGAGAATCCTTCATCAAACCTTCAAGAGTTGTAATCTTCTCTTTAAATGTGGTTCTTTAACCACAACAGATGCAATGGTGGCATCAAGGTCAATTTCCTCCACAGCAGAAGTGGCAATAATATAATTCATCTCTTTTTGCTTCATGCATTTTTCTCAAATCCACCGTTTCTGCTCATCAACTCGGCTCAAGTGGGTGCTGATTGGTTCAGACAAACGCAATTTGTGCCACCCTCTCATCGCGCTTGTAGTATGCCCCTGATGTGAACTTAATTTTTTTTAAATGCTCAATGTCTTGCTTCATTCTGATTAGCCTCTCAATCATCTTGTAGTGTACCACCTATTGTCTTATTGAGCAGAATTGTAGAAAAACAAGCTTGAGGCGAGTTCATGCATCTGCAGTACATAATGATTTTGGTAAAGAAGTTGCTCTTGTAATTTATACACTTTGTGACATACACTCTTAAAAGTAATGTTCTTTATGGGGATCGGTGGTTCTGATTAATATCCATGAAACCGTTTGCACACACGGTTCTATATAATGGAAGAAGGTTCTTTAGACTAGTTCTTCACACTAAGAAAAAAACGGTTCTTATAAGAAGGCTTGCTTTCTACTGTGGAACACAAAAAGAGATGTTGATACTGAACGTTTAAGTTGTTAGTCAATGAAAATCTTTTCCTCTGACTGTCAAATTTCATTGGTGTGTAAATTTGGTGCATTACATTCAGCGAAAATACTCACATGAATCAATGCAATTTGGCATCATTGATGTCAAACCTGACGTGTTTGGATGTGCCATATTTAATATACATGCAAACAGAGCGAGGTTTGAGAGCTGCGGTGAAGAAAAAGATGAACACTGAATTGATTTAAATTTAAATGTAATAATTTCAGAAGAACTGGAATGTAGCGCATAAGAATGGACTATGATTTTATGGTGTTAAACATCAGATTTTGACTAAACATCTTTTGAGTTTCATGGAAAAATGTCATACAGGTTTGGAACGATCAGTGTTAGTTTTGTTAATTTACTATCATAGCTAATATTATGAATTAGCTTTTATTTTTATTTTACTTTTAGTTTCATTTTTAGTAATTTGGTTCTGAAAATCTAAAGTTCTAAATAGTTATTTTCTTTTTTATAGAAAATAACTATTTGGAATATAATAGTTATATTATAATAGTTTATAATAGTTCTTTTTGTTTGTTTTATTTGCACGCATTATGATAGACCTATAGAAAGTACTGTAAAAAAAAATTTGGAAAAAAATATAATTTTAAGGTACTTTATGATATGTTGCCATACGGCAACAGCATACAATAGTGGATGTAACTTAGAATAAGTGTAAGCTTACTTATAATTAATATTTTTCCTCAGAAATGTTGTTTGTATTATATATATATTTTTTAAACATTTTTTACATTTGACCTTACTTGTATATTTGTATAGTTGTATTTTTATATTTAATCTGTATCTATCTGTATTTATGTTCTACTGTTAGTGTTATCTGTAGGGTCTGAGGGGATCGCAATTTCAATTCTCTGTGTGTATGTGCTGTACATGTGGAAGAATTGACAATAAAGCAGACTTGACTTGACTTGACTTGACTTGACTTGACTTGACTTGACTTGTGTTGATTCAATTGGTGCTATTATACACACAGTTTTAACACAGTACTTACTTATAATTGACACCTTATACATACTTTCCAACAACTTGTGCTTTTATTTATTCTATTCTTTTTTTGCTGAATAATGATTTATAATTGTTTTAATTTCATTACATTTTTCATGAATATTATTTAAACTGAAAATTGATACAGTTAAAACAAATATAATACTGTATATAATGTATCATAAAACACTGACATAAAACCAAAAACATTGCAGTTCATGAAAATTCAGCATTATGCAATCTCTTGAGAGGAAGACTATGAACATCACCGCCCCCCCCCCCCAATAATCCTTGAAAGATCACCTTTTTTATGTATGAAACTTCACAAAGCAGTTTTTTCATGTGCAGGAAGAGCAAGTTCTGCCCTTTTCTTCTTTACCTTGCCATAGAATATGGCCGTGCTCACTGATGTAATGTTACCTGTATTCATATTTAATCAAAAGTAAAATTGCCATTTCAATTTGATTATATCCATAATACAAATTCTATTAACATATGACTAATCAACATAATGTAATTCCACTATTGCACAGTGTTGCCGCTTGGCAACACATACATTTGAATGATTTACCAAAAACAAATTTTATAAAAACTTTTTTGAGAGGTGAATATGTCATCATAACAACATAACAGTGATGTTTTAGATTTTTTTGTAGAAGTGACACGGACTGGTCCTTGTTTGTTACTGACGTTTTAGTTTGCTTTCAGCAACTACCGACAAGAGACGGCAGTCTGTCAGAAATCTTGCCACAGAAAAAAAACTGCATGTCATGTGACTTAATCAATGCACATCATTGGCTAAACTAAGGTCTTCTCTTTCCAACAAAAAAAACGAGAATGTTCTCTTAAAGAAACAGTGTCAAGGAAATGAACACAAAGAGTATGTTGCCAGATGGCTACACCATGCGTTAGAGGGTTAAACTTATTTTAGTTAGTTGCCAAGGCGAATTTGAATTTAATATTTGTTTGATTTTCAGCTTTATTTCAGTTGATATAATAGTTTTAGTTAAATATAACCACAGTGGGAACGACGTGAGAAATTATGTCAATGATTTTGCAATTTCATTTGGCAATGCTAGTATTCCAAAATCACAAACGTCAGCTTTACTGTAATTCACAATCTTATCATAATGTCTTATAGCTATTTGTTTGATTGCAGGTATCTTGGCATCACCCGCCCTTTGACCTACCCTGCTCGACAAAACGGCCAGCTGATGGCAAAGATGATCTTTGGTGTGTGGCTCGTGTCCGCCTCGATCACCCTGCCGCCGTTCTGTGGCTGGGCAAAGAACGTTAACACAGCTGGCGTTTGTCTAATCAGCCAGGACTTCAGCTACACCATCTACTCCACCGCCGTGGCCTTCTACATCCCCATGATCGTCATGCTCTTCATGTACTACAAGATCTTCAAGGCCGCCAGAAAAAGCGGCGCCAAGCATCGTTTTACCGACTTCCCACGTCGGGATCGTCTGGAGACCGTCGCCAGCGAGGCTCTCAGGATGCAAGGCCTAAAACCCCAACACACGCCTGGCGTAGCCGAGGAGTGCGCTGCTCTTTCCCGCTTGCTCAGCCGCGAGCGACAGAACATCTCCATCTTTAAGCGAGAGCAGAAAGCAGCTACGACATTGGGTGTGATAGTTGGAGTTTTTGGCATTTGTTGGCTGCCATTTTTTATTCTATCTACAGCGAGACCATTTATATGTGGGGTCAAGTGTAGTTGCATGCCAATTTGGCTGGAGAGGACGCTGCTGTGGTTTGGATATGCCAACTCACTAATGAACCCCTTTATTTACGCTTTCTTCAACCGGGACCTGCGGTCCACATACAGAGACCTGCTCCGCTGCAGGTACCGGAACATAAACCGCCGACTGTCGGCTGTAGGTGTGCATGAAGCACTGAAGGTTTAAAAGGATGTGGTTTGGCCTGGATTTGGTTTACACACAGATCAGACAGGACTGAATCACGGTCAATCGAGTAAGACTTTGAAGCCAAACAATGTGCACTGATACATCCGCTTATGGGATTTTTGTAGGGACGGTGTGAGCAAAAGACAGAACCACAGCCTCATACTTATTCAGAACACTCATATTTCAGTTTCATTCAGATATTTGGTCAAATCCAGCACTGATTATTGAGACATGTGAGTAAAACTTCGATGAATGAATTTATTGTCAAAACCTATCCAAATACAAAATAATATATTCAATTTTTATTTTTTATGTTTTTCTTTTAATGTTATGTATATACGTAACATTACTGTTAAAAAGTTTGGGGTCTGTAAAAATGTTTGAAGAAATTAAATGTTTTATCTATTTAATTGCAAATGAATAAATCTAATATCTTTACTATTTAAAAAAATTATATTGTTTTGAAATTTCTATTAATCAAAAAATACTGGAAAATAAATGTCAGATATTCAAGAAGCACAACTGAATCAAGACTGGAATAATGGCAGCTGAATATTCATAGAGAAAAATGTAAATATATTAAAACAGAAAACAGCTATTTTACGCTTTTTCAAAACATTACAGTTTTTTTTTACTGTATTCTGTATTCGTTTTCTGTATTACTCTGTATTTCACCAAATAAATGCAGCCTTGGTGAGCATAGATGTTTGAAAAGAAAACATCATTAGAAAAATTACCAACCCCAAACTTTTGAACAGTTGTGTATATATTTTAATCTACATCAAGTATTGATTTATGGTCTTAAGACAGTGAGTTATAATTGAATTTGACACTTTTTACTAAAATAGTATCTTTATATAAAGAACAGTGGCTATTGGCTGTTTTCATAACTAATGAAAACATGTTCATGTTTTGGCTTCATCTCTCAAGAATCAAAAGAGAATCAGTTATATATTTTCATTTTGAAATATGAAGTAAATTCTGGTAGGGACACTTTAAATAGTAAAATGTAACCTTTATCAACCCTATGTTCATTAAAATAGTGATATCCTAAAATATCATTCTATTTATTTACAACAGTACATGCGTGCTATTTCCGTCTATAAATTCACAGCAATTAGCTAATTTTTGCTGTCATAAAGTGATAGGATGTGGATGCTCCAGTCCTGGCTGTTATAGTCTCAAAGCTGTTAATTTTCTCATCATAACAATAGATTCCGCAATGTGGAATAAAAGTGTAAATCTTCACACTTCGTGTTTAGCCAGTCACTGGTTCTTTTCTCTGCATTGAGCAGAGAACATGTTGTTTTCCCTCCACCTGTGAGTGTTCTGAGAAAGTATGCAGCCACCTTAAAGCAGATGTTCTGTACATATCTAGCAACCGAGTCTCCAGAGGAGGAAAAATAAGGGCTTGTGGGCAGTTGTCAATATGACGCTTGACTGATATTGGAAATCCATCGGAACGTGTTTGTGTGTGAGCATGAATCCCTGCCTTGAGACAACAAGAGACAGGACACTCACCTTGCTTTTCCGATGACTCAGTCCATCTATTTTAAGAACTTTAAGAACATGGAAGAGCCGGCTGTCTTTGATGGAACATCTGACTCCGCGAGCCATTGTGCATATGCCGTGATCTGGCATTGTCAATTTTGTACCCTTTTTTGACCTGATGTGGCAATTGAAAAAGACTTTCAATGCCTTTAAGTGTCTCTTCAACCATGAATGACAAAACTCACGGTAAGAAACATTGACCGGGGACTGAATTCTTGTGAAATCTTGTGTTAATGACTCCTAACAGATAAATTATTGACTGAGCAACTCAAAGTGGTTGTTTACACACAAGAGGAGAAGTGTTCTTGATGTACAGTTCAATATGTATGTTGCCAAATCTTTGTGAGAAGCTTACAAAGTGTTTTCTGTCACAGATTTTAACCCTGCACCAGAAACGTCGAAATTGCTTGTGCATTTTTGTGTATTACCTTTTCCCACAAGGACTACAGTACGTGTTTTGCCAAGATTGTTGATGTCAAAGCAAAAAGAAAAATGCAGAGAGTTAAGAAATGAAATAAATTAGAAAAAAAAGAACAGAAAATGAGGTACTGAGTTGACAATTTTGGCATTTTAATTAAGAAATTCTCATTCCAATCAGACAGATGCCCATCAGTCAACATATCTGTGGGTTGTACATGATGCACTGCATGATATGAATGGCTGGATATTGAACAACCTTTGTATACCTTGCATACATGAAGACGCATTTGTGCATGCTTGCCAGAAACCAAAGGCTGTCAGTTGCTAATGTGATTTTAAAATACAATCTAAATTGACTATATATTCGAAACACTTTTTTGCTAAATAATTGCTGAAAATTGACTCACGCTCAGGCCATCCAAGTTGTAAATTAGTTTGTTTCTTCATCTAAACTGATTTGGCAACATTTAGCATTCCATCACTTGCTCACCAATAAAAACAAACTCAACTTGGATGGCTTGAGGGAGAGTCGATTTTCAGCAAATTTTCATTTTTGGGTGAACTATTCCTTTAAGGGTGCTTTCACACTACAGCTTTTGATGCAAGACTCAACTTTATTTGACTTCAGAGTTCGGTTTGCAAATTGAAGAAACTAACTAATGGCTTCCTTTCAGTTCATTAGCTGGAATTCGAATTGGCCACAACACACAGGAAGTTAAATGATGAGAAGAGAAATGTACTGAATTGAAATTCAACATAATGCTTTCCAAGAAATGAAGTGCTCTTCCATGTTCAGTCACACGTACTACAGAATAATGCATATCTAATTGCCGCATGTTTCTGAATGAATTACAGTCGGAAAGCAGCTCGCATTTGGAATATCTCTGGCTAAACATTTCTGGCAGATTCAAGCGCTGTATGCCTTATTCTGTACATCTAAAACTTTGGTGTTAAAACTGCAGGGACAGTTGCTTACAGTGAGACTGGGATCAATCTCCCAAGTCATTATCTAGCTACTAGTTACCTCTTGTACTCCCTGTTATTTATATTCACACTAATGGTGTAAACACACTGTAATTAGGACCAAAAACTGCAATGGAAAATTGTGTTCGTGTTCAGGGCAAACATAAAAGAACCAAGTATAAAACAATCAAATAATAGACAGAGGATCACAGTGCTCATGCAGCAGATCATAAAATACAGCATACACTATTAAAAATAAAGGTGCTTCACGACGCCATAGAAGAACCTTTTTGTCTAAATGGTTCCATAAAGAACCTTTAACATCTGAAGAACCTTTCTGTTTCACAAAAGGTTCTTTGTGGCGAAAGAAGGTTCTTCAGATTATAAAAAGTTAAGAAAGAGATGGTTCTTTAAAGAACCTTTGACTGAATGCTTCTTTGTGGAGCCAAAAATGGTTCTTCTATGGCATTGCTTGAAGAACCGTTTGAAGCACCTTTATTTTTAAGAGTGTGCAGTGAAAGTGTTATACTGTATTCCATACAGTGCCAAGGCCGTACAATTCAATAGCTCTGAATAGAACAACACTGAGCAGAAGATGGAGGAGGACAAAACATGATTGATGTACAGCAGCCTAAGGCATGCCATTATCAGGTAAAGTGCTGGTACTTAGGGTAATATTAGCCATGTGCAGTTGCCTGGAAATAAATGGTTTTGAACCTGACGACCGGCATTTAGATGCTGCGCCGTACAGCCACGGCGGATCAAGAGAATAGTTTGTGAGGAGGAACAAGGTAAAATCCTGTGGGTAAAATCCTTTTTATTTTAGACTGCAACAACACTATCATCTGTGTAGTGCCATAACTTGGATGGCGAATGGATGGATCATTTTTGTGCCTGCCAAAAGTTGTAGTTCCCATTTATCTCAAGACATCTGTGAAATGCATTAGTTAGTGCTGGTGCCTCATTGATATCAACCAGGCTCTGATTTAGAAAAAAAACTATCATGGTAATACAATGGATTTCATGTGGGGTCCTAATCTCTGTGAAAATGCGTCTACTTTGCATTTTTCCTAATTTAATAAACTAGAGCATATGCACATAAGATATATACATGCACTCTACTGTTAAACATTTTGGAATCAGTATTTTTTTTTACTCATCAAAGAAACCTAAACAACAAAAAATATCACATTTCTACATCTCCATGTTAGAATGATTTCTGAACGATCATATGACACTGAAGACTGGAATAACGACTTTACCACCACAGGAATACATTACATTTTAAAATATAATAAAAATGAAAACAGAATATTGCACAATATTACAGTCTTTATTGTATTTTTTTGATTAAATGTTGAGCACAAGACCCCTTTTAAAAAGTGCAATATATAATATAAAATAAAGGTATATTTTTTTTCATTAGGAATGATATTATCAGTATAAACACTTTTACACAATTTACTTGAATTTTTTAGATGCCTGGACCCCACTAAAAGTGTCATAGTATAACCATCAGATAGAATCACTTTACCATAAATGTTAATATTGTTATTACAGCAGATTTTTAAATCAGACACATTATTTGTGAAATTTCAAAATGATTTATCATTCCATTTGTTAAAGTGGTTGTTGCAGTGTCTGTGCAGAAAAGATGTGAACAGTGAGTATATTTATGGATCACGTTGGAGTCTTGCAAACTTTCATGTTTTTCTTCACTCTTAAAAATAAAGGTTGCAAAACCTGTGGTCATTATAAGAAGCTTTTGCGCAATGAAATTGTTTCATTCTTCATGGAACCATCAATGCCAATAAATAACCTTTATTTTTAAGAGTGTTCAGATCTTCAGAACTTTTCAGTTTAAGAGATCTGATTTCTTGGTCCATTTGGGCGAAATAACTTTAGCCCACATGTTTACCATGAAGTAATGTATGTCCCTCAATACAAGCCAATTTTTCAAACAGGAACATTTTCCAAACAGTGCATTAGAGAGTTTAGAAAAGTATCCTAGGGAGTATGTAGGGATGTAACGATTCACTCAACTCACAATGCGAGTATATATATATATACAGTGTTGCTTGAAAGTTTGTGAACCCTTTAGAATTGTCTATATTTCTGCATAAATATGACTCAAAACATAATCAAAATTTCACACAAGTCCTGAAAGTAGACAAAGAGAACTCAAACAAACAAATGAGGCAAAAATATTTTCTTTGCCATTTATTTATTGAGAAAAATGATCCAATGTTACATATCTGTGCAGTGCAAAAGTATGTGAATCTTTGCTTTCAGTATCTGATCTGACCACCTTTTGCAGCAATAACTGCAGGTAAATGTTTCTTGTAACTGCTGATGAGCTTGTAGGAATTCTAGCCCCTTCCTCAGTACAGAACCACTTCAACTCTGTGATGTTGGTGGGTTTCCTCCTATGAACTGCTTGCTTCAGGTCCTTCCACATCATTTCAATTGGATTAAGGTCCAGACTCTGACTCTGTCATTCCAAAACATTAACATTGTTCTCCTTTAACCATTCTTTGGTAAAAACAACTTATGTTCTTGGGGTTGTTGTCTTGCTGCACGGCCCACTTTCTCTTGAGATTCAGTTCATGGACAGATGTCCTGACATTTTCCTTTAGGATTTGCTGGTATAATTCATAATTCATTGTTCCATCAACGATGGCAAGCTGTCCTGGCCCAGATGCAGCAAAACAGGCCCAAACCATGATACTACCACCACCATGTTTCACAGATGGGATGAGGTTCTTATGCTGGAATACGGTGTGTTCTTTTCTTCAGACATAACGCTTCTCATTTAAACCAAAAAGTTATATTTTGGTCTCATCTGTCCACAAAACATTTCTCCAGTAGCCCTCTGGCGTGTCCACATTATCTTTAGCAAACTGCAGACTGGCAGCAATGCTCTTTTTGGATGCACCATGCACACCGTGGTT
>NW_015505928.1:505735-527012 GCF_001515645.1 Sinocyclocheilus grahami
ATGCTACGAGGTGATTCATGTATGCTATATGGGGGTTATTTCATGTATGTTATATTTGCAACAGCAATATTTCTTACATGCTCACAGCAGCATGTTGTGTATGTATTGGCAGTAGGTCTCGGTACTTGCTCTGCAGCAGCAGCAGCGTAGCAGATCTATTCCGCCAAGACCAAATACATTAACATCGTCATGTACATTACCATGCCAATCCCTCCAAGAGTTGTCATGACAGACATATATACAGTGCTGCTTGAAAGTTTGTGAACCCTTTAGAATTTTCTACATTTCTGCATAAATATGACTCAAAACATAATCAAAATTTCACACAAGTCCTGAAAGTAGACAAAGAGAACTCAAACAAACAAATGAGGCAAAAATATTTTCTTTGCCATTTATTTATTGAGAAAAATGATCCAATGTTACATATCTGTGCAGTGCAAAAGTATGTGAATCTTTGCTTTCAGTATCTGATCTGACCACCTTTTGCAGCAATAACTGCAGGTATGTTGGTGGGTTTCCTCCTATGAACTGCTTGCTTCAGGTCCTTCCACATCATTTCAATTGGATTAAGGTCCAGACTCTGACTCTGTCATTCCAAAACATTAACATTGTTCTCCTTTAACCATTCTTTGGTAAAAACGACTTATGTTCTTGGGGTTGTTGTCTTGCTGCACGGCCCACTTTCTCTTGAGATTCAGTTCATGGACAGATGTCCTGACATTTTCCTTTAGGATTTGCTGGTATAATTCATAATTCATTGTTCCATCAACGATGGCAAGCTGTCCTGGCCCAGATGCAGCAAAACAGGCCCAAACCATGATACTACCACCACCATGTTTCACAGATGGGATGAGGTTCTTATGCTGGAATACAGTGTGTTCTTTTCTTCAGACATAACGCTTCTCATTTAAACCAAAAAGTTATATTTTGGTCTCATCTGTCCACAAAACATTTCTCCAGTAGCCCTCTGGCGTGTCCACATTATCTTTAGCAAACTGCAGACTGGCAGCAATGCTCTTTTTGGATGCACCATGCACACCGTGGTTGTTCAGTGTTCTCCTGATGGTGGGCTCATGAACATTAGCCAATGTGAGAAAGGCCTTTAGTGGCTTAGAAGTTACCCTGGGTTCCTTTGCAGCCTTGCAGCCTATTACACGTCTTGCTTTTGGAGTGATCATTGCTGCTCAATCACTCCTGGGGAGGGTAACAGTGGTCTTGAATTTCCTCCATTTGTACACAATCTGTCTGACTGTGGATTTGTGGAGTCAAAACTCTTTAGAGATGTTTTTGTAACATTTTCTAGCCTGATGAGCAACAGCAACTCTTTTTCTGAGGTCCTCAGAGATCTCCTTTGTTCGTGCCATGATACACTTCCACAAACATGATCAGACTTACATAGATCCCTGTTCTTTAAATAAAACAGGGCCGGCGATGACACCTGATAGTCATTTCACTCAATGAAAACACCTCTGAACAGCTGGACTCTTAATTTCACCCTCAAATTAACTGCTGATCCTAGAGATTCACATACTTTTGCACCACACAGATATGTAACACTGGATAATGTTTCTCAATAAATAAATGAAAAAGAAAATATTTGTCTCACTTGTTTGATTGGGTTATATTTGTCTATTTTTAGGACTTGTGTGAAAATCTGATTATGTTTTGGGTCATATTTATGCAGAAATATACAAAATTCGAAAGGGTTCACAAACTTTCAAGCGGCACTGTATATATATATATTTAACAAAATGCGATTTAAGAATAATAAATGAAAATGTTTCCTTTTATTATTGCTTGGACAAAATTCACATTTCTATGTGAAACTGAAATATCTCAAATAACATAACTAAACTGAAATTTATTTATATCAAATTAATAATACAAATAAAAGAAATCTCTTCATAGAAACAAACTAATGTATTTTAATCCAAACAAAGAGGCTGCGCACATGCAGCATGAGCAGTTTTTAATTTAAATTAGATAGTATAATTTCGAAATCTGAAGCAAAAACAGAATGATCTGACTTGTGTTTTGTGAAACTAAACTACATATAACATATCTGCACAAAACAGAAACAGCAGCCGGGCTGAATGAAAAAAAGGTCATTTTTTGTTATGCGGGTTGAAAGTCTCTTCATATCCCGATAGCAATCATTAAGTTAAGTGGTCTATTTAAATGTATTTATATATCCTGTGGAAGGCGTAGGACCAATAAATGTTTGCTTTCCTACAGGCTTTCCTACCTGCCTGTAAACATGTGTATTTGCATACCTCTGCGCACCCGGTTCGCACAGACAGGATACGTCATCAGCGCGTTCACGTACGCTGTGCAGACAGAGTGAGAATGGCAGGCAAACATCAACAACCTGATCTTTCTTCCTAGTATTGTAGTAGTTACTAACTACTATGAAGTTTTCTCATCGGTGAATGACATATGATGTATTGTAGTAATGTTGTCTCTGGTCGTTTGGTCTGTGTGTGTGTTCAGGGGGAGTGGCTTTCGACGGCGATTTGCAGGGAGGGTGGGGCGTTCGCTTTCAGTGCTATCAGGCTAAAGTTGGCATTTTTCCAAGATGTCCTACTGCACCTTTAAAGTATGCATTATGCAGAGGCAAGATAAAAAAGACAATACCATTAAACTTTTCTACAGACAGTCAGTTTCCCTCAGAGACACATTCATACCCAACCCCAAATGTATCACGATTTGTTTATCATCTCAACCGATTTGAATTGTCACATATTTGTATTGATTTTCAACCGTCTCGGGGTGCATCGTTACAGCAAGGAGGTCTTTATCCTTGCTGAACCCTATATGTGTTTGGGTCCATTCAGGAATGCAAATTAATTCGGCTCAGTAAGGTCATTTACCAAAGAATCCTCCACATGAAATATGCTCTCTCAGTCTCAAGTGAAAACAAAGACTATGTTCTCTTAATCACTTGCCTGTGTTTGACATGACACGTGATCGTGGCTGTCTGGTAATTGTGTTCAGATTTGGAAGAGCTGTGTTTGAAGACAGCTTAAGCATGTCATGCACATCTCGGCGCTCAAACACAATATGGAAAGCCAGCCAGATGCTGCCAAACCTGAGATCTGAAGGCAGAAAGTGTTTAGGGAATCCATAAACGTGATGCTAAAAGTTTCTCGAACTGATGTGACAGGATGAGGCAACGTCTGTGACAACAGGTGTCAGGTTTTGTAAGTGTTCAGCATCATCAGTGCTTTTTTGAAGCATGCTGTGAACTATGCCACATATTCAGAAAGCATAAATTTTCCTTGTTTGCTAAGAGCTTTGGTTTTTCCCCAGCATAACGTTCCGCATAACTGCAATGCAGTTTTACATCTGTTAGCTATATCTGCTTGTAATAAATCTATCTTGCTTGTAATTAGTGTTTCGTCAAACAACCAAACCATAACTCACTGACCTGGGGAAACACACTTGCTGCATGAAGTACTTCCTGTTAACTTATGTTAACAGGATGTGGGCAAAGTTGAGGATTTTTTTTATTTATTTGGCTTTGTACAGTCCTGTTATGTTATATAATGTGTCACATCTGATCACCTGCCATGTGCTTTCTCTACCTCGATGATATATTTCTATATGGAGTTATAAAATTGTGAACAAGTTTACGAGCCGTGAGCATTTTTTCTGTTATGTCTGCGTGTCGCCAGCTTGGTAAACATGACACCGTGCATTTTTATTGCTTCTCAGTCGTAACACACACTGTGTACACACTCATTCACTCTCACCCTCGAGCCGTGAAACTAGATCGCCATCATAAAACTGTCAAGAAACAAACATCTCAATTGTTCCAGACGTCATAAACTCTCAAAAAAAAAAGGCGAGATGCTTGCTCTCTTAGTGGATTCCGCCGGCTGAATGACCTCCCGGAAGAGATTCCAAAATAAACATCACATTCGGTTAATAATTCACGAGTTGAGAGGTTTTAAGTCTAATAACAAAGCTGGGAGGAATAGAGAGCTTTTGGGAGCCTGTAAAAAATCTCAGGCTCTTAGAAACGCAAAATGAGGACTGTGACCCAAAAATGCCTTTTATTCTTCTCCCAGCTTGCAGGGAAATATTTTATTCAGAGGTTGTGTGGCAGATGTGCTTCGATACAGCAGTTCTGATGGGCACTTAGAGAAGGAGCTGTGGCTGATGTATACAGGGAGGAAAGCAATCAGAAAGACAATGCATGATTGTGTTGCTCGTCACATGCTCTGTTATTAGAGATTAGGTGTTATTAGAAGGGCTTGCCATCACTACTGTTACACCTCATACTTATGCTGATGGATTTGAACAAACTCCTAACCCCAAGTATTTAACTATTGGATTGCGGTACAGAGATGAATGATAGCTCAAATCGTGTGGTTTGTGAGGAGGTCTGCTATTGCTTTTCTAAGTGATTTGATTTTTGAGATGGTAAAAAAAGAGTGATCTGAAGGAAGAACCTGAGCTGTGTTAGCGATACAAAAGAGACTTGGGGGTGAGCTCTTTTGACTTAGTAACCACAAAGCAACTGACAAGGAACCACTCAGAAAACGTCTCAGGTTACTTATGTAACCATGGTTCCCTGAGTAGGGAACGAGACACTGCGTCCTCTAGGGGTTGCTATGGGGGAACGCCTCGTCGTGACCCATGTCTGAAGCATACATTGAAAAAACACCAACTCGTTGGCCGGCGACAGCCATGACATCACTACCGGTGCGACTATAGTATAAATAGGCGCCGGGTGCTACACATTATTCACTTCTTCGTCTAAAGCTTGCGTCCACAGCATGGCAAGAAACCTAGAGGACGCAGTGTCTCGTTCCCTACTCAGGGAACCATGGTTACATAAGTAACCTGAGACGTTCCCTTTCATGGGAACTTCGAACTGCATCCTCTAGGGGTCACTATGGGGAATGGTATACCCATTCCACCATGCTGAGGGGAGTTCAAGCCAGAACCATGGCGAGCACTAAGTACCAACTCTACCATATTGCTATGGGAGTCAACCCTGGGACGTTAGACGGCTGTCAGTGACGTTATTCCCTACTAGCTGAGGGGAGCACAAACCCAGCTCTCCCGAGAGGGGGCTCGACCTGCAGCATGATTGTAAAATCAGAAGGGTAAGCATACTGCAAGCTAGCCAAACACTCAGCGCATCAGGGAGGCAGAGGAAGGGACTAATCCACCTGATGCTGCTGGTTCCAGGTGCTCTAAAAAAGGGAACGAGGTCAAAAACGCGTAATCTCTACCATACAGGATTTTAGAAAAGTGGGCAAAGCATAAAGTGCACACTTACCACTTATGTGGATTTGTAGAAAAGTATGTAAAGCTCAACGTGCTGCACTTATTTTAGAGTTTTACAAGCATCTCTTTACAGATACCCGGAAGTACTGGGCCAAACGGGAGATGGATGCACACATCCTTAAATGCTTTGCTAGTGCTCGCCATAATGAGATAAATAGAGATCGCTCTTACCACAGAAATGCACGCTTCAAACAAAACAGTCAATGAAGACGAAGAAGAGAATGATGTGTAGCTCCCGGCACCTATTTATACTATAGTCGCACCGGTAGTGACGTCATGGCTGTCGCCGACCAACGAGTTGGTGTTTTTTCAATGTATGCTTCAGACACGGGTCACGACGAGGCGTTCCCCCATAGCGACCCCTAGAGGACGCAGTTCGAAGTTCCCATGAAAGGGAACCAGAGCATCATGGTAAGTGGTGAGCACAAACAGAATGAAATGGTATGAGCACATAAAAAAAAGAACTTTAGAGCAGGTACATGACCAAAAAACATCCAAAAAGCCTTTATAAAGAACAAATGGACACTGTGCTCTCAAACTATGTTTTAAAAGTAGACGAACGACATTGGAACCCTTTCGTTCTTCGTCAGGTAGTCTTAAAATATAAACATCTGAGAAGGTGTGGACAACAAACAAGAAAGCAATTAACCAATAAAGACACATAGGACTAAAAAAATACAAATAAATAGGACACCACATACAAACCAATAAAAAAAGAAACAATACGAAATTAATCAAAATTCAAATTTAAATCCAGGTGAGCTCATTTGTGTGCTAAAAGTTTGTAGTGTACATATATAAGTATGTGGTTTGGCTTATAGATGAAAAATACAACAATATTTAAAAACATGAACAGCTGAACACAGAAGCAATAGATGTTTGGATAATCAAAAGAATCCTTTTGTCATCCGTTTTAATCTTGGGAAACATAATATGTCCTATTTGTGATTGATATATTGATATTGAACAAGATACCAAGAAAAGGGGGTGACTACACCAAAACTGGGAGGCTTTACACTTTATATATATATTTTACATATAAATTTTGGTTTGAAAACTTTATTTCTATTTATTTCTATTTATTTGTTTATTTATTTGTATAATGTGTGTGCTTATTGTTTGTTTTATTCTTACACACTTCCTGTGTGTATTCAATTGCTGAATGAGTTTTGCACAGGCAAACACTGCCCACATTTTCTTTCAAAATGTACAAAAATCTAATTCTGTATTTTGTATTAGATTCTATATGAGTAAATGTTCACATGCACTTTAAAAGTCTTTTGTCTGACTGAAACAATAATTTATCTTTTTAAAATGCAACCAATTTAGTCTGAAAGAAATCATGCCAATCCATTTAATCAGCTCGACTTCATCCAGCATGTTTACACACTAATCAGGCTACACTTGGCCTTGTCTTTGCCTGTTTGCTCCAAAACACAGAAGTACAACATGTATTTAATACTTGAAATAGTAAATATTTGATTATGCATTGTATACTTGGTCAAACAGATTAAGATTGTAGTGCATGCAAACATACTTATTGATTCCTAACCAGCAGGTTCCAAGGGATACCTGGAAATAGTTCGATTTTACTTTAGTTTTTTTTTTAGTAAAAAAAAATATATATATTTGGATGGATTTTATTCATCAATACATTTCTTGAGAACATTTTATAATTGCTCCCCATAAATGTTTAAAAATTAAATTGAGACCCTGCCTGGTGGGTATTTATTATAGTATTGTTTTTTTTTTAAAAAGCTTAAAAGTAATGAAATAATAATGATATTCAGCACAATAAAAGAAACCTGATGATATCCAAAAAACAAAAAACAAAAAAAAGTTAGAAAACACTACAATAGATTAATAAACTTGATAAACTGTTGTATTTTCTTCATATATCACTCATTTTCTAGACTTTAGAAGCACACAATACAGTTTATTCCTCATGTGCAATGTTGAAATAACCTATCTAAAATAAGAATGACATAAACGAGGAGTGCTGCATGACATTGCTGAACAATAAAAAGAGCTTAAAGAGCAGTTGCAGGTGAAACTCCTGAAGCATGGGTTTGCATGATGCAGAGCTTTAGGTTTAAGTTTTCCAGCCTTTAATGTATGCTCTCAAATATATAGAGCAATGGGCAAGAGATAAAATGTGTAAAAGCGCAGTTTTCTGTGACCCACTTAAGTAGTGTCACCTTTAAATGACAGGGCAGTCTTGAGTGTGTGATGGGTGCTTATAATGAGAAATGGAGAGAAGCAGAGGACACACACACACACACACACACACACACTGCCTGGAGGAGAGCTGAAGAGGGTCACAGCAGGACAAGAATTCAGTGTATATAATGGTATTTAAAGATGAAAGTGGAAAAGTGCATAAGAGGGTGACTTCTATTTGTACTAGATCTAAACTTCCAGTTTGTTTAGAGTCAGCATGCAGTTTCACACACACACACACATATATTATGCATTTTGTAGACATTAAAAGCACAAGATACAAATTATTCCTTATTTGCAATGTTGAAATAACCTACATAAAATACGAATATTATAAACAAGGAGTGTTGTAAATATCTTATGTATATTGATGTTACTGAAACAAAGTGTGAAGATCTATAATTTCATAATAAATAATTTAATAATAATTATAATTATGAAAACATAAAAAATGCTATATAATTATAAAAGAAAAAAGATAAAATTACATAAATATAAAATAAAAAAATGAACATGCTCTTTGATCTGTTATGTAAATTCTATAAGGACTCACAGAATAAATACATTGGTTAATTTTAATAAGCAATTAATTTGATTAATTAACTGACATATTTAATTACATTAAAAATATTAATCCATTGGCAGCCCTGGTGATGAAATGAATTTCACATAATATAAGCGGATATAATCTGTAATGTTGATTAAATATGAAACATGATTAAATACTGGGCGCCAGTTATGAAGCTGCAACACTTTCAAAGGTACAAGCTTAAAGGTCCTATATTGTACCCCTTTCTGGGGTTTTGATGTCCTTAAGAATATATATTTGTACGAAAAACCATCTCAATATATTTTTACAGCTTCTCTCTCAGGAGCTCTGCTGAGAACAGGTCGATTTTGGCCTGTCTAATTAATATTCATGAGCCTCTCTTCTGATTGGCCTGTTGTTTTCTGAGTGACGCATGGCCAGGCCAACCACAGGTAACTAGGGTCAGCGACGTCACAGCGCTAGCTGGAGGCGGCCCATTCAAACCAGAGCAGATTCGGCTACATAAGGAGCTTAAAATATCATCTTGTTGTGATGTTGGGTGCCAGAATCGACGTAATACAGCCTCAAATTAGAAATTTGATCGCATATCTGCTAACACTGCCAGACAAAAAACCGACGACAGCTGTGGCTAAACGCGATAAAACGAGCAGACTGGACAGAAACAATCGTCAAAAATGCTCACGTTTGCAGCTCACACTTATCTGAAAAGGTTCAATAAAATATTGTCTTTTGTTGTTATGGGCGCGTCTACAGATTTCTTGCCATATGTCTGTGTTTCTTGCATCTCACGACTATGTCGTGTATGAAATAATGTCTGTGTGCATGTGTGTAAAACAACAAACTGACGATTTATATATAATAATTTGTAATTGTATATACATTGTTGTGATTAATTGTGGCTGGAACAATAATGTAGCTGTAAAAATAGTTGCCTGCTGAAATTGAAATATATATACATCTTCATCATGACTAGATAGACTAGATAGTGACTGAAGGGAGTGACTGTGTAGCTCTGACGTCAACTTTTTATGGAAATCACAACGGTTCATGAAAAATAGCTAGAACTTTAAGCAGGCTGTGTGAATTGTACTGTGGACTGACTGTTTTGAAACTTATATGGTAGTTAAATAGCCCCTAGACCTCGGTAATCGTGAAAAAAGCCAGGAAATTTCAGTTTTGACAATATGGGACCTTTAACACTCAGTCACTGCACTTGTTAGAATGAGAAACAGTTGCCCACCTTGTCTGCCCAAAGTTACAAACTTTCAGCTCAGTAAACTAGGGTTATGTCTATATACCCGATAGCTTTCTATAACTTCTGCAAGACAACCCGGACTCTTAAAAATAAAGGTTCTTCATGGGCATTTATGGTTAAATCGAAGAACCTTTAACATGGAACTTAAAGGGGTCATATGATGCAATTTCAATTTTTCCTTTCTCTTTGGAGTGTTACAAGCTCTTGGTGCATAAAGAAGATCTGTAAAGTTGCAAAGACTAAAGTCTCAAATCCAAAGAGATATTCTTTATAAAAGTTAAGAGTCAGCCACACCTACCTAAAACGGCTCGTTCTAACACGCCCCCACATGTCTACCTCACAATGTGGAAGATTTGCATAACACCGCCCAAATAAAAGACAGTATAAGTCATTATAATCAGTAATTATGTCCCCACTGGATGCAACAAATGCCTCGTTTGTAATGGGTTCTCATGATTTAGTGTCATTGCTCCGGCCGGACACGGTCATCAGGCTTCCTGTTCAATCTCGACGAGTGAACACAAACCTGATACAAACATACGAGCTACATGACATGTATAGCGATTCTAATATCTCATGTACAATTTTATGACAAAGTGTCATGAAACTGATGTTTATACATGACTATACAATGTAAATGTCCATATAAATATTCATGGCTAAAATATTTATGATCATTCTGTTTGTATAGACATTTAAAATGTTGACTGCAGTTGATAAACATAAATAAATCTCCCCCCGTAATGTTTTACCAGCCATTTTCTAATTGCAAGCATATTCAGTCATATGCAGGATCGTTTCTATAAATATAACTGCTGATTAGTATGGAATAATCCCATAATATGTCAAGGTCCTCCCACCAGCACTTGTTTTGGCAAAAAAAAAAAAACACACTGGAGACTGATATTGGCTCCGCTGGTGAGTCACAAGTTAAGTGCTACTGAATTCCAGCAGTTTGGAGTCGATCATGGCCACTGACCTGATTCAGGTCATGTTTGTGCAAAATCAATTCATATTCACTTGATATTTATAGGAGCTGTATTTTTGTACGTAATTTGATGGTATGGATATCAAAAGCACGACATAGCCTATATACCTTGAAACGTACTGTGGTATCGAACAGTAATGCTACAGTATACGCACCATGGTACTGAATGATTATAACATATTCATGTATTTACACAGATATTTACACTACATTCATGAATGTTTTCTTAAAGAAATTAAAACTTTAAATCAGCAGGGACACATTCAAATGATCAAAAGTCACAGTCATTTCTATTTCAAATAAATGCTGTCCTTTTGAACTTGACATTTAAAAAAAAAAAAAAACTGATTATAAATAATTATTATTAATATGAAATGAATATTCAAGATGGTGAGTTTTTTTTTTTTTTACTGGAACAGGAAACACATCCATGCGAAGCATAAAAGCATAAATCACCAGCACTACTCACACCTAATTCTCGCATCTCTGTATAATCAAGGGCCCCAAAGCACAAAACTGTTCAGTTATATTGCTTTGGATAATTTAAATATTTAGTACTTTATATACCAAACATGGGGTCCAAAAGTTAGATTGATGGTGCTACCTTAATATAATATAATAAAATATTTACACAATATAAAACAAATGTCACTTGGTTCAATATTTTACTAAATGCAATGACATTCAGAGGGTTGTAAATGTTAATAGTGTGCATTGTTTTATTATTTAAAAATTATATAAAAATAAATGTATTTATTTAAATGTTTTACTTGAGAAGTGTGATGTGATATCTTATCATGTATCTGTGTATATGTATATATAATGTATATATCTTAGAATATATTATATTATAATGTAATGTAAAATAATATTTTAGCAATGCCACGTTTTGTTCGATGTTTTATTATAAAATAGTTTCAGAGCTTTTTAAGTGGGGTTTCATTCTCACTGATCCTCATTAAAAAATAAATAAGAAGTTGCTTTACTACCTATACGTGAAAAACTGTTGTCATGCTGTAAAGCTTTAAAGCTGCTACTACTGCATCGCATGGGGATCATCTAATTGCTATTCAATCTGAGCTAATCATAATTACACTTGAAATGATGTGCTATACTTGTCAAAGCAATGCGATTCACTGAAGCAGTGAGTAAAGCTGTCAAGATCTGCAATTCACATCTGTGCGCATATGGGTGGTTTTTTTTTTTATATAAAGAATTAATTTATGTTTTTGTGAAATGTTTTGCTTCAAAAGTGTGCGTGTGCTACCTTAATATAATATAATAAAATATTTACACAATATAAAACAAATGTCACTTGGTTCAATATTTTACTAAATGCAATGACATTCAGAGGGTTGTAAATGTTAATAGTGTGCATTGTTTTATTATTTAAAAATTATATAAAAATAAATGTATTTATTTAAATGTTTTACTTGAGAAGTGTGATGTGATATCTTATCATGTATCTGTGTATATGTATATATAATGTATATATCTTAGAATATATTATATTATAATGTAATGTAAAATAATATTTTAGCAATGCCACGTTTTGTTCGATGTTTTATTATAAAATAGTTTCAGAGCTTTTTAAGTGGGGTTTCATTCTCACTGATCCTCATTAAAAAATAAATAAGAAGTTGCTTTACTACCTATACGTGAAAAACTGTTGTCATGCTGTAAAGCTTTAAAGCTGCTACTACTGCATCGCATGGGGATCATCTAATTGCTATTCAATCTGAGCTAATCATAATTACACTTGAAATGATGTGCTATACTTGTCAAAGCAATGCGATTCACTGAAGCAGTGAGTAAAGCTGTCAAGATCTGCAATTCACATCTGTGCGCATACGGGTGGTTTTTTAGCGTGTGATTGACACTGGCGAGAGAAGAGTGAGCTTGAGAGGAAGTGGCAGGGCACCACTATTTCATCTTTGAGAACTTTTAAAGGTGATATTCGCTGTGGCATTTCTGCGTGGCTGGCTTTAACATCTTTGTGGTTTTGAGAGCTAAGTGTCAGACACTGTAGGCAGGTCATTCTCAACATTACATGCTGACCTTCAAGAAATGTGCACATCAGAGGAAGTGACAACTTCTGAAGTTTAAAAGAATGATAAAAAATATTCCAACTGGCCCCTGCTGTCAGCATGTGCTCTTCAAAGAACTGATGTTGCCTCAGAATAAAACAAGGTGAGGAAGAGTCCAGTGAGACCATCACAGAGGGCATTAGCATTAATTATACTGCTTCTGTGATGAAGTGGAGTGTGTTCAGGCACTATGAAAAGAATGTGCTGATTAGCATATAATGATATGTGTATAGTACTTGTCCTGGATGCTGTTTGGTCAACGTCTGAAAAATAAATGAAATTTCTGATACACTACTTTTTTTTCCCAGTGCAGGTTTGGAATGGCATGAAGGTGTGATAAAAAAAGAGAGAAACCAGATTTCTTGTTTTTAAATTTCAAGTTCTGTCCAATCAAGTCTGTTTTATATTGCCACAATAATATAGAGCATTTAACACTTTTTGTCTAAGGATATTTCAGTTCTGGCCAATAATAATAATAATTACAACAAAGTAATTAAATAGATAAATGTCTGATATTAAAATTATAAACTATTTTGTAAAACAATTATTAGTTTTATTATAAACGCAGTCTGAAAAATAAATGAAATTTCTGATACACTACTTTTTTTTCCCAGTGCAGGTTTGGAATGGCATGAAGGTGTGATAAAAAAAGAGAGAAACCAGATTTCTTGTTTTTAAATTTCAAGTTCTGTCCAATCAAGTCTGTTTTATATTGCCACAATAATATAGAGCATTTAACACTTTTTGTCTAAGGATATTTCAGTTCTGGCCAATAATAATAATAATTACAACAACGTAATTAAATAGATAAATGTCTGATATTAAAATTATAAACTATTTTGTAAAACAATTATTAGTTTTATTATAAACGCAACACTTTAGAGTGGCGTTTTATTGTGGCCAGCCTAAGGCACACCTGTGCAATAATCATGCTGTCTAATCAGCATCTTGATATGCCACACCTGTGAGGTGGATGGATTATCTCGGCAAAGGAGAAGTGCTCACTAACACAGATTTAGACAGATTTGTGAGCAATATTTGAGAGAAATAGGCGTTTTGTGTACATAGAAAAACTCTTAGATCTTTGAGTTCAGCTCATGAAAAATGGAGGTAAAAACAAATGTGTTGCGTTTATAATTTTGTTCAGTGTATTAGTATCTTTTGAAAGGGTGCTCCAGTAACAGCTTTTATACCTTATAATATCTTTATATTTTCTGAGAGCATATCAATATATTGTGCATGCCTAGTTTTGACCAATCCGCATTTGAGATCAAAATGATCCATTTTAGAATCTCCAATATATATTGAGCATCAACCTCAATCAGAAAGGTAAATCCTGCTATCCAATTGCTTTAAAGTGCATGCAGATATCCAACCTTCAATCTCCAACAATCATTGGTTGGTTTGGCATGGAAGGCATCCAACCCCCAGGGTGATCTATAGAAGTATGCTGACAGGAGCTTATGCGAATTGTTGTAATAAATTGATTTAAAATGAACAAGCACGCATTCTATCAAGGTGACTTATCTCAGGCAAGTTTCCCTCTTGAGAGAGACAAACAGTTATAAAGTTCCTCCTCGGCAAAGGACGCTAGGCCAAACCTTGGCACACATCAACATCAATATGTACAGCTAACTAGTGAACTAAACCCTCTCTTTACACTGACATCTAACTCTAGCTTTACAGCATGCATCAGTTTAATGTACTGGGCCAATGGATTAAAAAGGTCCTTAGAGGTGAAACAACGGAGGTGGGAAGAAATGAATTCAAACTGGCCCAATCGAGACAGATGGATTCACTGGAAAAGGGCACGGATCCGGAATCTGCCGCTTTGTACAATAAAAGTGCCATCATTATACCAACCATCTGCGGAGGGAGGCAAATTGTCCTGAGGCAGTAAACGAACATATCCACTGCTAATCGAAGTGTCATTTTCATTTGCAGGCAACATTTGGGAATTCTCACACCTCGTCGCTGGGGAAGCGGGTTCAAAAATACACTGGCCACCACGGCGTCACTTGCCGAATTTGAAGTGTATTCTTTTGGGTAATGAATTGTGTCTTTTTATTCTGGCCTGTTACTCTTGTGCCGTTCACGTATTTATGCGTTCATTCGTTTTCATTTGCCAGAGTGGGGCGCGATGACATCTGGGAATCCAGAAATGGGAAGAAATAGGGTTTTTTTCAAGCCGTGACAGTTGCCGCTATTTCCGCCAAGGTTATTAGGAGTCTTAAAGTGAGAGACTGGCTGAATATATTCCGGATGGAGTCATTTCCATTTGTGGCCTTGTCTGTATGCAGCACAGGGAAACATGGGATAGATTTAGGGAGGCTTGATCTGTCCTGCTGATAGCGTAATCCCTCCCTAGACCGGTGAAGATGAAACTCAGACCTCTATTTAGTAAAGTCAAGCTGCTTTCAACATGATGCATATATAAATCTGAAGCGCATTCCTTTTTTCTCAAAATGAGACCATGGCCTTATCTAATATTAAGTTGTAGTATAAAAGAGATAAATATTTTATTTCATTCTCGCATTTTGCACTTATCTGACATTAACGATATTACCAGGCTTTAGGATTTATACGCCTTATGTAATGAGCTAGATGGGAAATGGGACCTGGGGTTAAATAAATACAACTCTAATCCCAAGGACAACAGAAGTTGTACAGATGGTTTAAAAGTGCATTATACTACTGGGATGTTGAATGCTTGATTCTGATTGGTTGATGAACGTATTTTCAGGGAAACACATGGTAGTTCAATGCAGGTCTTGACCGCATTACATGTCCACAGGGGTGGGCGATATACTGGTATAGACAAGATTAACCGAGAGAAATTTGTCAAGCGGTAGAGATTTTGAACTGTCATATCGCGGCTACATGCTCATGTGTCATTGCTGTGCTACGTGGTCACAAAAACTAATCGTTTGCATGCATTTTTAAGCATTGCGGTTTAAAAACAAGTGCTTGTAAGCTGTGAAATGCAATCAGCAGCGAAAGAGAACTCATTTGGCTATATGTGCGCGAAATGCAAATCTTTGCAAGTATCCTCATAAACACAATAATTCAGGTCTTAAAGGAGTAGTTCACGTCCAGAACTAAAATGTACAGATAATGTACTCACCCCCTTGTCATCCAAGATGTTCATGTCTTTCTTTCTTCAGTCGTAAAGAAATTATGTTTTTTAAAGGAAAACATTTCAGGATTTCTCTCCATATAATGGACTTCTACGGTGCCCCCGAGTTTGAACTTCCAAAATGCAGTTTAAATGCAGCTTCAAAGGGCTCTAAACGATCCCAGCCGAGGAAGAAGGGTCTTATCTAGCGAAACGATCGGTTATTTTTTTTTAAATTACAATTTATATACTTTTTAACCTCAAACGCTCTTCTTGTCTAGCTCTGCGTGAACTGTTTTTTTTCCGGTTCATGACAGTTAGGGAATGTCGAAAAACTCCCATCTCATTTTCTCCTCCAACTTCAAAATCGTCCTACATCGCTGCAGAATACCGACCCAGTGTTTACAAAGTGAACATGCAAAGAAGGTCAAACGCCCTTTACAAAAAAAACAATAAAACAGCGATGTAGGACGATTTTGAAGTTGGAGGAGAAAATGAGATGGGAGTTTTTCGACATTCCCTAACTGTCATGAGCTAGACAAGAAGAGCGTTTGAGGTCAAAAAGTATATACATTGTAATAAAAAAAAAATAACTGATCGTTTCGCTAGATAAGACCCTTCTTCCTCGGCTGGGATCATTTAGAGCCCTTTGAAGCTGCATTTAAACTGCATTTTGGAAGTTCAAATTCGGGGGCACCATAGAAGTCCATTATATGGAGAGAAATCCTGAAATGTTTTGCTCAAAAAACATAATTTCTTTACGACTGAAGAAAGAAAGACATGAACATCTTGGATGACAAGGGGGTGAGTACATTGTCTGTAAATTTTTGTTCTGGAAGTGAACTACTCCTTTAAGTCAAAGCAAACAGCAGAGAAAGAAAACGTGTAACCCGCGGGAGTGCAGGTCTCTATAACAGAGTACTGGATCTGGGCAGCTCTTAAAATGACAGCAGTCTAATATTCCTGTTGTCTATCATTCATGTTAATCAAACAATAAAAGAGAGAAAATCTCTCACTGCTCTTTACCAAATCACTTTTGCAACTTTAATAAGACAACATATATATTTAAGTTACACTGTGAAAAATACACAGTGTTTTTATACATTTGATTACTTTATACAATGTGTGCTGCATTTTTTATTTATTTGTTCTACTGTTTTTTTTACCTTTTGCTTGTAATTAGTTTATTTTTCTTTTTTTAATCGCTGACTGTTTACCTGTGTTCAGTGGGATTTCAGTGTTTTTTTAGGCTAGTATTAGTTTTTTGTGATATTGACACTGGTGACAAGCAATATGAAATTTCTATGGTATCAAAAATTTTGATATCATAAAGACCTTATTTAAAGCAAAAATCTCGTCCATGTCACTTCGTTAAATTATTTCAGTTCTTTCAAAGGTCCTTAACAGCTTACAACAGCAAAAAACACAAAACCACAACAACACTAACCAAGCAAATAAATATAGAAAACAACAAGATAAAAACGACAAATTTTTTCCATGTTTTTGCCACAAAATTATGTTATTATGTATGAAAAGCACATAGGCTACACTATTTCCCCCGCTCTCTCTCACACATACAGTACTGACACATGCAGAAACATACACAAACACATAAACGTGTTGTCAGCGCTGCTCTGAAGATTTTATCAGTAAAATAGTTTAGCAACTTAAAAGCTACATGACATTTCTCACTAGCGAGGTAATAAGTGTTTTTGAAACAGATGAACTTGCAGTTTCCCTAGAGACGCTGATGCCAAACTCTGTTGATAGATGCAGAAATTCACACACTTAATCTCAATCTCTCATAACTGCATTACTATCAACGGCTCCAGTCTGTGTTACTAGGTCTAAAATGATGTTTTGAAATGAGCAACGGAAGCATGGAACGAAATGCGCAAGAAATTAATCCTACACATAAGTACGTTTTAAGGACAAAAACCTGACGAATGTCTTTAAATACAACATCTGAACAATGTCTTGAGGGGTGGTAACCATAGAATAAGTGGAATTATTGACAACATGCCGACGTTTCACGTCAAAGCTGAATTATTATTATTATTTTCTAATGATTCAACGGTCCGTCATCAATTATTCCTTACTTAACGCATGCTTCTTTATCTGCAACCTCCTCCAATATTCAATATCGTAATGCACAGTGTCTTTGCTTGTTAGAGAACCTCACAAAATCACACATTTATACCCACACCTGCAAATGCAGTGCATTACAGGCTCACTTATTCCCACATCCTCTGCAGCTGAAGCAATAAAACAGATCATTGAGAGAAAAGATGACTTTCAGCACAATGGGTGCTGCATAATTGACTTCTCAACCAATCAGAGCAGAGCACGAGAGGGGCTTTTATTCATTGAGGCCATGAGGAAGCATTAGTGAAAGGACTGTGCTAAAACGCATGGAAGCAGATGGAGGCTTTATTCCCCATCACAGCCACTACCTACCACTCATTACACTAAAATCCACAGGAAGGAAATGTGTCCACAAAAGCCATGATATTTCCCAATGCAAGCATCACCGATAATATTGCTTATGTTTTTTGTCTTTGCAACTTTGTCATGTAACTCGTCCATATGAAACCTCAAGTCGTGTGGCTTGTTGAGAAGAGGTGTGTTATTACTTTTCAAAAGCAGGGTTTCCAAACTTGCCACAGACCTACAGTACAAACACGATTCACATGTGAGGGCCGCTTTTCCTAAAATATAGGCAGAAATACATTTTCATGTCTAAAAAACATTTATACTGTGAAAAACTAAAATATATGTGCAAAATACTTTCTGGAAAATATTCCGTTTCCACGAGCTACAGAGAGAGAATAATCATACAGAATAAAATAATTGTGATTCTCACAATTTCAGAACAGTCTTAATAAAGTAGAATGAAACAATGTCAAATTTAATTATCTTTAACATTTATAGTTTATATAATTTTACCTTACCATTTAACTTTTCCACAGAACCTAGTCACTACAGCCCCCAGTTTGAAAACCCCTGCTCTAAGAAATTAGATTCAAAATGTTGTCCTAGGACATAAATGTACAATAAATATATAAATGCATAAATAAATAAATGATACACAACTCCCCAGGAACTTCATAATAGCACAAAAATATTTTCTGCAGCCACTAATTCAGTCTTCAGTGTCTTGTGCAACCTAATTTTTTTTTGTAGAAAATGTGATTTTTTTCTCTGCTTGTATTCTTTGATGAATAGAATAGAAGGTTAAAAAGCAGCACTTATTTGAAATTGAAATATTTTGTAACATTTTAAATGTCTTCACTGTTGAATGAAATAATCAGCTGATTAAAAGTATGAATCTCTTAAGAAAATAAATGAATAATCCTAAGATCTCACTTGTGTCTTCTACAGCGTTTCAAAAGAAATGCCAACAATGTCTCAAGTGCGATGAATTTTAGCAAAGACATTGAGGTCTTTTGATATTAATTCAATATGAAACATTTCCAGGTCAAATGATGTATGGCATAGTATTTGTAGGAAGACAGCTTTGGGTTATGATTCGAAAATAACACTGAATACTGCTGATTTATGGATTACAAAAAACTGACAAAGCAAAATATTACTGCACTTGCCAGGTCTGAATGCAGAGATTACTCAGTCGCTGCTGACGCATAGACCAACTGCTAATACACAAATAAAACCTCAAACAAGTGCTACTTCTAAATGTTAAAAAAGTCAGCTCAGACTCTTAGCTTATCGTTTATTTATTCAGCATACAGTATAAATATCAGCTGAAGTCAAATGTTAGTCATAACCTTATAGAGAAAGGGAGAACTGGCCAAGGAATATCTTAATTCTGGGACCATTTTAAGGCTGGCGCGAGATCCGAGCAACTGATATTTAGTGTGAGCAAAATGACGTGAATCCGCCTACTTTTTTCACACCTTTGCAACTGAGTTTTGGTCCAAAAATACATAGCTCACAGTGGATCATTCATATTTCGCAGTATACTCAGAGGTGTTGCATTTTTCAGCTCTGGCTTTGGGTTCTCTCCTCCTACCCTGTTTTGATTCATGCTAATTATATTATATGGAAATGAGAGGACATGGATGAGTCAAAGCAATGTTAATGGTTACAGAGGAGGTTCTGCGCCAGCTGCTGCCTAACTAATGGATATTTAACACAGCTGTCAATCCAGCTGTCAGTCTACTGTACGCACGCATGCAAGAGCAGCACACACAATAAACCTAATTGGGAGATTAAAACTGATGGATAAACAATGCAGCACAAACAAATGAATTATTTACTGTATCATATGATTGACAAAAGCTTACTTTCTGAAGCAATATTGTATTAAGAGGATAATGAGAGAAATAATAAAGTCAAAAGATATGAGAAGCCATGTGGCTAATTGCTTTTTTTTGCAATGGCAACGAGGGGAAGTTTGTTCCCCCCATACCTATAGAACAAAGCGTAACAATAGAATGTTGATATATTGATAATACAGGTATGCTAAAATGCTGTGTTGAGAGGTTTGCTTGCCAAATTTAAAGGGGTCCTATTATGCCTTTTTTTAAGATTAATTCTTGATTTAGTTTTTTGGGTGTACTAGAATAGGTTTTCATGCTTGATTGTTCCAAAAAGGCATTATTTGACATCATTGCAGTGCCTCTCTTCCCAGTCTGTCTACTAACGTTTAACACTAAAGTTAAAACTAAAGTAACTAGAAAAACAAAAAGTGAAAAAGCATAATATGGCCCCTTACTGAGAGAACAACAAATAAATATTATTACAGTGCCACTCAAATATGTGGGGTCTGTAAATTATTATTATTATTATAAAGGGGTCATATGATGTTGCTAAAAAGAGCATTATTTTGTGTATTTGGTGTAATGAAATGTGTTTATGCGGTTTAAGGTTAAAAAAATCCATTATTTCCCACATACTGTACATTATTGTTTCTCCTCTTTGCCCCGCCTTTCTGAACCGCGTTGATTTTTACAAAGCTCATCGGTCTGAAAAGCGAGGTGTGCTGTGATTGGCCAGCTATCCAGTGCGTTGTGATTGGCCGAATACCTCAAGCGTGTGACGGAAATGTTACGCACCTTACCATACTGTGATGATGCCGTGTCTGGCCGGAGAGACGAGACAAAAACATTAAAACCCATTATAAACGAGGCATTTGTTGCATCCAGTGGGCACATAATTACTGATTATAATGACTTATACTGTCTTTTTACGCATTGCACTGCATCACGCCGCGTAAACATAAAACCATGTCTGCATTTGTGATCGGAGAAATGACAAACAACAAGTGCTACTCTACACTGCTCAAAACTCACGTTTGAATCGTCAGTGGCAAATTCTTTAAATGAAAACGTACTTACAGTCTGTGAGTCAGAACAGCCGGCATTATGGTCTACTCTTCCAGGATCAGGAAACAGTCTTCCATAAAATGTGCTGCACACAAATTAATATTTGGGTTGAACTGTTCTGGAACAGTGTTGTAAATACAACTTAACCACTGATTTCTAGTCGTGTCCTCTTTTGGAAGACCAAACAAAGTAGTTTCGCTTTCACAACGAAACACACAGCGGCCTAGAGTAAGCAGAGGCAGGCGGGCTTGAGTACGGCGCTGCCGGCGGATTCGACGAGGGAGGCTTGCGGCAACCACATGTGACGACCCCGGGCTGGACTCCGCTTCGTCCACGGTGAATGCCGATCCATGACGAAGAGGATATCGTCCTCTTTTGGAAGACCAAACAAAGTAGTTTCGCTTTCACAACGAAACACA
>NW_015505928.1:528352-539636 GCF_001515645.1 Sinocyclocheilus grahami
TCTGTGATCAAAGCTGAATTTTCAGCATCATTACTCCAGTCTTCAGTGTCGCACTATCCTTCAGAAATCATTCTAATATGCTTATTTGATGCTCAAGAAACCTTTTTTCATTATTATTATTATTATTATTATTATTATTAATGTTTTTTGAGCAGCAAATCAGAATATCAGAATGATTTCTGAAGGATCATGTGACACCGAAGACTGGAGTAATGATGCTGAAAATGTAGCTTTGAAATCATTATAAATTACATTTTTAAATATATTCAAATAGAAAACAGTTATTTGAAATAGCCTGTTTAAAACTACTGTTTTGCTGTACTTTGGATCAAATACATGCAAGCTTGGTGAACAGAAGACAGTTCTTTAAAAAAACATTAACAATCTTACTGTTCAAACAAAGTACAGCAAAAGCAGTAATGTTGTGAAATATTTTTACTATTTAAAATAACTGCTTTCTATTTGAATATATTTTAAAATGATTTCTGTGATCAAAGCTGAATTTTCAGCATCAATACTCCAGTCTTCAGTGTCGCACTATCCTTCAGAAATCATTCTAATAGGTTTCCATCATTCTAATATGCTGATTTGCTGCTCAAGAAACCTTAAAAAAACATTAACAATCTTACTGTTCAAAAACTTTTGACTGGTAACATCTCTGAATGTTTATGTGACAATTGTTTTTTCAAATATAGTAAAATATAAAACTGTTTTAAATCGTAAAACTATATTTTACAATACCACTGCTTTTACGGCATTTTTATAAAAAAAAAAAACGTATTTAAAAAAAAAAACTAACCCCGTCTACCTTTTGAACAGTAGTGAATGTAATATATCAATGTAAAAAAAACCATTAGATTTTATTTAAAATGGCATAAACTGTAAAATACATATACAATTTAAAAACACTTATGGTCATAACTTATATTAATACTTCTGACAAAATTTTACAGTCAGACACTGAATAGAGTACAAATAAATTGTTTGTTTTTTTAGGCAATGACATTGCTGTGGTTGGTCGTAAGTGAACTTAAGTCAGTCGGTGGACCGAAGCAATATGATAAACAACCAATGTTCAATAAATATATCTGAATAATGCCTGTTCTAAAACATGGAGTTTTGTGCCGGAGCAACACAGCACTTTATTCCAATCGTAAGTCCATCACACAAAGCGTTGCCAGCCGACACTTTTACTTTCTGTGGGAAGAAGAATACAAGCTAATATCATGATCCTGAGAAAGCCTTTCTTTCATCTGAGAACATTCACCCACCACGTATCCTCATTTCTTCATTCCGGTCACAGCGCTCCGTGCTCACCCCGCTCCTGGGGCTCTGACATAAATCCAGAAAGCTGATCTCTGACAGGAACCCCGCTGCGCTGCATCAGCCATTTGAGAAATAACAAGAGGTACATTATGAGGAATTCAAATACGGAAACCAGTTTATGCTAATATTTTTCTCTCATTTCTAGCTTTTACTTGGCTTAGAAATCAGATAACTGCTGGACAATAACCAATAATAATGATTTGTTTATATACTACAAACACTTTTTTTTATCACATAATAAGGCAGAATAGTTTCAATCCTGTAATAAATGCTATGTCAGTTAGCACTGCATTGTTCATATACTATATTTATTACCTGGAGATGACTTGACAAACACAAATAAATATTGTCGCAATCGTATGTTTAAAGTCTTCATGTTTCCAAACGTTTCTGTTTTTCTGAAAACAACTGTTTTCATACAGCGATAGCTGGACGCTTTTGTCCATATTAGGGATTTCCTCATACGACTTTCTGCGCGAGAGGCCCTCCGGCTTCGAGTATGAATGAAACATACACTGCACAGAGTGTATAGCGCTCCGCGATGTTCATCTCGCCTTATTCTGGGTCCGAATAAAACATCAGATCATGCCCAGACTATCCTGTCTCTTTGAATTTTAATCTATATTTATTCACGCCGGCTCTTGAAAACCTCTATGCGAACACACTTGCCCGAAAAAGTGCGGGGGACGAATTTACGTGATATTAAAAGTGGGGGGACACGTCCCCCGCGTCATCTATGCCCCTGGCGTGTTAGAACGAGGCGTTTTAGGTAGACGTGGTTGACTCTTAACTTTTATAAAGAATATCTCTTTGGATTTGAGACTTTAGTCTTTGCAACTTTACAGATCTTCTTTATGCACCAAGAGCTTGTAACACTCCAAAGAGAAAGGAACAATTTAAATCGCATCATATGACCCCTTTAAAGAAATTAATACTTTCATTTTGCAAAGACACATTACACTGGTCAAAGGTAACAGTATAAACACATTTATAATGTTAGCAAAAAAAATTTAAGATTTCAAATTTAAAGTAAATGCAGAACTTTTGAACTTTCTATTCATGAGAAATGTTTTCAAGAGAAAAAAATACATTACTACAGAAAAAAGATAAAAAAAATTCAGCAGCAAATCAGCATATTACAATGATTTCTGAATGTTTATGTGAAAATTGTTTTTTCAAATATAGTAAAATATAAAACTGTTTTAAATTGTAAAACTATATTTTACAATATCACTGCTTTTACGGCATTTTTATTAAAAATAAAACGTATTTAAAAAAAAAACTAACCCCGTCTACCTTTTGAACAGTAGTGAATATAATATATCAATGTAAAAAAAATTTTTTTTTTTATTTAAAATGGCATAAACTGTAAAATACATATACAATTTAAAAACACTTATGGTCATAACTTATATTAATACTTCTGACAAAATTTTACAGTCAGACACTGAATAGAGTACAAATAAATTGTTTGTTTTTGTAGGCAATGACATTGCTGTGGTTGGTCGTAAGTGAACTCATCCTAATGTTATCCAACAGATTGTGCGGCCTAAGTGACATCAACTTATTATATTATCTTGATTAAAAATGACCAAGACCAACAAATAATAAGCAACCAATAAATCATTTGTAATAAGACCAGGAACATGCACTAAGAAAGTAAATAGATAAATAAGTACATTTTGATGGTACTTATTGATCTTGACCCCCAAAAATAAATAAATAAATTAAATTAAATAAATAATCAACATGATATTTTACTCTTTTTATTTAATTTTCCAAAATCAAAACTGAAATGTAAACAAAATTCTAATATAATAAACTACTGTTCAAAAGATTTTTTTAACGTTAATGAAAGAAGTATTAATAAAAATGCCATAAATATCGTGAAATATTATTACAATTAAAAATCACACGATCATTCAGAAATCCTTCTAATATGCTGATTTAGAGTTTAATAAACATTTGTTATTATCATCAATGCTAAAAACTGCTTAATGTTTTTGTAGAAACCATTTTTTCCAGGCACACTAATGAATATAAGGTTCAAAAGAACAGCAATTACTTCAAATAGCTTTATTTTTAACGTTATAAAATTACGCCCACTGTCACTTTTGATCAATTTAATGCAGAATAAATGTGTGCATTTTTCAAAAAGAAATCTTGCTGACCAAAGACGCTCGGATGTTAATAAAACATAACATACCAGATTTTATGACCAATGAAAAAACAACTCAATGTGTTTAGAAGCCAAATCAGACTGGCAAAACATATCTCCACTATCACCACCATAAATGATGCTCACATTTTAGAGTCAGATCATGCAAGGAGCAAAACAAACAAAAACATGTCATATAAAAAAAAAAACAAATGAAGTGAAAAAGCAGCACGAGGCATTTTCAAAGATCACGTGAGAAAGTACAGTGAATCCGGGTGCTTTGCATGTTGTTTATAAGTGGACACGCACCTCAAAATGGGCCAGACCATACCTCCCACCATCCCATTGAGATTTACATGTTCTGCCCTTCAGGAAAAGAAGGTGGGAGAGGTGAATGTAGACAGAGCGAGTCTGTCAGGGAGCATGTGTTGGTACAAGCACTGGGGCAGAATGACTCAGGGGGACCTAGTTTTTCATTAGCCTTTACCAAAATACAACACTATGAATACTGCTTTTAATGTTTTAGTTTTAGATTATTAAATGGGTCATAAAAGGCATTATAAAACCAGTTCTGAACAGAGCGTTGTCATGCAGAGATTTCTTTCCATCAAAAAATAGCTATCCAGACTTTAAAGGTTAGTCCACCCAATAATACAAATTCTGTCATCATTTACTCACCCTCATGTCGTTCCAAACATGCATTGTTTTCTCCTGCTGAACACAAAAGAAGATATTTTGAAGAATGTTGGGAACCAAACAGTTTCAGTTCCTTTTGACACAAAGTCAAAGGGAACTGAAAAGATTAACTACCAACATTCATCAAAAATATCTTCTTTTGGGTTCCACAGTAGAAAGAAAGCCATGCAGATTTAGAGCAATGTGAGTAAAAGATGACAGAATTTACATTTTTGGGTCGACTATCCCTTTAAATGAACCAATGACGTTGCATTAAACAACAAAATATAAAACATGCTTTCTAAATATGCTTTACGCAATATATAAATGTTTCAGAAAATAAAGTTACATTAATTGCAAAAAGTGTTTGAAAAGGTTAGTCCTCAGAAAAGGTCTAGAATGGCTCTATGCCGAGGTTGTTGGCAAATATTGTTACCCAATGTCGTAAAAATCATATATATTTATGTGTATCCAAATACTTTTTGGGGGACCCACTTTATACAATGTTGCAATTTAGATGAATTAAATAGCTTATATTTTCTCTTGTGGCATGTTTTCAAAACGTTTATCTAAAGATCAACCGGAAAGTGGCTCTGAAGCCCATAAATATTCATAAATCACTGGGTAACAATCTAGGATTGACTCCAATTCCAAAATTCTCATCCTCGGCATAGTCCTAACCAATCCTTTCTAACCCCTGCTTCTTAAAACTATCGGCTCATATGTTGGCGCTCCCAGTCTCGGATTCCTGCTTCAGTCCTGCTGGTCCACAGCAAGATTTGTAATTTGCCACAAATCTGCTCCCATTTCCTGCGCCGACCCCCAGAGAGCCTGGAGCCGAGCACACAGTAAAGTCCAATAATGGCAGAAGTGAGCTAAAACGTCTGTGTGACGAGGTAACGTAGCAAGCTTGTCCGCCGGCGCTCGATGGGCTCCTCCGCAGAATGTTAAGCTTCTGAGCCGATGGGCCCGAATCTGAGTCACGCAGGGCGAGAGTCATGTCACAGCACGAGGTGACTGCATGCAATTTATCATAGATTCAAGACAAGGAGCATGGCAGGAGTGTGCAGTCACATGTAACTTATGATGGCTTCTTCGTTTTTACTATCTCTTTTGAACGGTTTTCATTTTTTGTTTGCCGAGATGATATTAGTTTATCTTTGTCAACATCTTCAGTTAGGCCAGCACTGCTATAATCTGTCCTCTGATCGACGACCTGTCATCCTGTCCAGTGTCAAGGATAAACCACAATATTTGCATGAACATAATATGGTTCCTTTTTTGAATAGGCAAGCATGGCTATTTATCATATTTAAAGGAACAGCTCACCAACAAAGAAAATTCTGTCATCCCTGATGAACAATACACTTTTTCTTCATGCAATACAAAAGTACACTCTTACTATACAATGACAATTCAGAGTGACCACATCTGCCAGCTCCAAAAAAGTTTCCTAAAAGTTGCCAATACGGCTTGTGCATTTTTCTAGGCTAGATGTTCATGAAGGACTATTATCAATGCATCTGGTTTAAAACCATTTAATTAATCATGGTTAACTCTAACAAATAATATATTGATCAACACACTGTAACATACTATCTCCAATACTGTCTCATAGTTTATTGTATATATATGCTCATTTATATCTCAATTTGAAAAGTACATTAATTTGTTTACATTAAACTAAAATTCCAAATAATTTTAAATAGTTTACTAAAAATTGGAAATTGTAATTCATTATTATTAGCTATTATTATATTATTAACCATTACTATAATTATAATTTACAAAAAATAGAGGAGTTTTGCATGAGAATGCACCATTTACATTTCCTTTAGAAAAAAAAAAAAACGAATCTATATATATTTTTTTCCATTGACAGCCTTGTTTTTCTTTAGCTTGCTCTGGATTTAATTTGACATACTTCTTATTGTAGAGATGGTCTGCACAAAACCTGTATAAAGTGCATCAGTCTCACAAACTGTCAAAAAGACAAAAATGAGATTACATTTAATAGTCCCACAGGAGGTTTAACCTGCTTGGTTCTCACGACTCCTGGGATGGAAGATTGTAAGAATAAGAGAAAGTAAGTGTGTGTGAGTCATAACAAGCTTTGTCACTGTACCTTTCTCTGCCATAAATTACCTTCATTTTTACCCTAGACTGGAATAAAAATCAAGCATTGAAGGGCATTCTGGGTATCTGGTGCAAGACACCGAAACAAAAGATACAATGCATTACGTATTCACTAGTAATGGCGTACTCTTGGCATATTCTTATGCATGCAGAATATTTCTGCCAGATTCACAACAGGTGTGCATGTAAATGCTCATCATAATGTTGATGAAAAAAACGACTTACAAAGTAGAAGCAATCACACCAATGAGAGAGCAACAATATACAAATGCTGTGACAAGTCTCAGTTAGTCTAGCACAGTGCCTATAGCAAGTTTTTTTAATATATATAAATAATTTAGACCAAATAGAACAGAATAGGTAAGTTCTAGTATTAATTGGTCAGGTGATGCTGTCTAAAGGTTCGCTTTTAGAGCACTTAAGATCTCTGAGTGAAGCATTTCAAAACCAGTTACACAATTTGTAAGCCTAGACTACACATGACCCAGGGAAAGCTATGAAACATCATTTTTTGGGGAAAAGGTGTCTGTTAAAATTAATAAATGTTCATATGATTAAGTAAATGCATTTAGTTGGGTCTAAATAAAAAGGATAAATCATGATTTTTCATATTTTGCATAATGTTAAAAAAACCTTATTTGATAACTGTGTACTAATTCAAATTAAACTGGGCTTAAGGTGATACAGATTTAATGATCTAAATAGCACTGAAGGTTTGCCAAAATAGTCACATAAGGATACTCCACTGAATTATTGATTTTTAGTTAATATCTAAGGTTTGCAGGCAAAATGCCTACCGAGAATGAATCTTTCAAGCATAAAATCTTGCAATCATAAGTTGATGTTAGCACAAAATTGGATGTTTTCCATAATAAGAGGGAGAGATCAGAGGGTCCCAGAATTCATCAATCCATCAGACCATTCAAACAGTCAACAGACCAGTCTCTGCAGTCAGAGAGAAAAAGAGAGAGAGCGAGAGAATAGGAATACTAGATGGAGTTTTTGGACTGCAGGGAGTTCGTTTTCTCGGCTCTGGAATATATTTAAGGAAGGGTTAGGATTTGCATACCATTTGTGCCCTTGGGCCAGAAAATACTGAAATTACATTCTGTCTATCAGCACATTTCCATTTCTCAATAGCAGTTCAACGCTTATTAATACTAATCTGCACTATGTATTTAGAGGTACAGTAAAATGACAACATGAAGATAGCCGTATTTGTGTAGGCCATTGCAAATTTAGAATTAGCTTAACTCAAACATACAAACGGGACGTATTCATGTATGCATCTGCAGGATATACTCACAAGATTAGTTCCTCACTCCAACCACAAACAAAAATGACGAAAGTCACACAATCTGGCAGGAGGGTGGAATAATTGTGTGTCTACAGCTTGACCCTGTTACAAAAACAGTGCCTAATCCAATTCAAGCCCCATAAATCACACCACAAACAGAGCTCTTGGGTGGGAAAGCAGATCCGCTTTGGATGGAAATTGATGGAAATTGTAAACAGGTCTACAAGTTTCTAGCATGGAACTATCGGAGAAGCATCTAAAGTAGTATTCACATGTCACAGAAGCTTCTTAAAATGACCTTTCATAAAGTAGCCCACTGTACAGCTAACAGATGATGATATCATGGTACTCAGTGTTTACTACTCACAGCTCCCCGCTTCTCAATGCCACACTGCCACTGGTGAATGTTCAGTGAAATTGAGTTTGCACTGGAATCTCTACCTATTAAGTCCTTGAGCTGCATGCCAAAACAAACAAAGATACACACGAACATACAGCGTGACCAATTTAGTTTGGTTCCCAAACTAATGACTCCTATGAAGCAGTAGGTTAATGGATGGTCAACGGTTTGAATCAGAGTTGGGTTCTTCACTGTGGTTCTTAAATTCATTAGAATTGTGCCATTATCATTTCTGATTGATTGACCATTTAAAAACATTAGAGATATGCACTGCAGGTGGACAGGGAAATTGATACTATAATATACTTATTCCGATTCTAAACAAAAGACACAACGCTACAGGAGTATTAGTTGTTGTTCCTATATTTGGAATGAATGAATTAATAAATAACTTATTGGTGAATCGTGGTTTTTCATCTTTGCGCACTGTAACGTTTAAAGTGACAGCTCACAAACCGGATCAGACTCAAAAAAGTTATTAATTTGTGAATCTGCAACACTACGTCTGATTCTAAACAAAAGACACCTACAGGAGTAACACTATATGATGGTGGAAATATTTAGAGAGAGAAAAAATCTCAAATGGGTATGCTAATCTTTCTCCCTAGAAAGGTTTTTCAGTAAAGGTTTATGTGGCCTATGTAAGTCAAGTCACTGTTTCAAAGCAATTTTATTGGAAAAACAGTAATAATGTCCAAAATTCCGAAAGGTCCTTAACATCAATACAAATAGCGAGTGTCACGAATCTGGTCCATGAACTTCAATCCACTTGCCACCAGAGGTCGCCCTCCCATTATATTGACTCTCACACCACACAGACTGTTACACATCACCCTGGACTACATTTCCCATGCTCCATTGCACTAATAACAAGCTCAACTGAAACCAATCACACACAGCTGCTACCAATAACACACACTATATAAATCAGTCTCACACCACCATTCAAGGCCGAGTATTGTTTGCGTTTATCGCTCTCTAAGTGGTAGCACTTTACGGAGCCAGTTTCCTCTCCTAGTCTGTGAACCCGTCTGTGAACCCTCTGCCCGTCTTATCACGGCTATGGAGGCCGTTTGTGAACTCTCTGCCTGTCCTGTCACGGCTATGGAGGCCGTCTGTGAACTCTCTGCCCGTCCTGTTTTGAACTATCTGCCCACTTCTTGTGTCCCCTGCCTCTGTCCTTGAGACAGTATATGCTCTCTCTGTTTCTTGTGTTTCAGTTTTCCCTAGGTCCCAGTCTTTACAAGGGGTTTATGCTCCGTCCGCTCCGCTGTGGTGGTTTTCTGCTCTGCCTGTTCCGTCTGCTCCTCCGTTGTGGTCTGCGGCTCCGCCCTGGTGGGCTTCTGTCCCATCTGCTCCTCCGTGGTGGTCTTCTGCTCCGCCCTGGTGGGCTTCTGTCCCATCTGCTCCGCCGTGGGGATCTTCGGACCCATCTGCTCAGCTGTGGTGGTCCTCAGCTCCACCTGCTCTGCCGGCTCCACCCTGGTTCTCTGCTCTGCCTACACTGCCTCAGTCCCCAGTCTCTCCACTTCCACGTGGACCTGGCCCTCCGTCCCTCCCCCTTTTCCGCCTCTGCTCCACTGCCCTCCTGGATTATGAGTTAGGAGAGTCTGGAAGCTGGGGGGCAGTTACGGAGCCAGTGACCCTTGCCTGTTTTGTCCATGTTTAAGAATAAAGCTTTGCAAATGGATCCCCATGCCTCTCGTCTTGTCGGCTCCATAACAGCGAGGACCAACAATTAACAAATGTCTACTTTTTATATGAGCATTTGGTAGAACTGTCAGATGTCAAGGAAAGAACAACCTCCACAAATGAAAGAATTAGAATTCAAATACACCCACCTCTAAAAATTCAGGTAGCCTACTAGCTGTGTGCAACCGTTGACATCCGGTGAGTCATTCACTCAAAACTCAGATTAAACAGAGTTTTAAATTTGCAAGGAGGAATTGTTGAGCTTTACTTGGGATCACTCTGTGAGCAGGTGGTCAACTGTTTTGGGAGTCATATTTTCTTTCCTGTAAAGGAAAGAGAAGGTCCCGTGAGTTAATTAGCCATCATTATCCCCATCTCCTGCTTCCTGAGTGGGTGCTGTGCCTTTGTCCTGTTCTATTAACATCTCTAATAGAGCTGTCACCGTGACTCATGCCCATCAAACTGACACATGACCCGGTCTGCGCTGCCTAGTGTTATGTGCACGACTGGCGTTGGGATTTCATCCGTACACAGATCTGAAACAGGATGTCAGGAGCAATTATCACAGTATAAACTCAATATAATTAGAGCTGCATGGTATTTTGGAGGTGAAGTGTGTACATTTTTTTTTTTTTGCTAGCAACTAACTAGAAGCACTAATTGGAATTGCAAAAATGTATTTATTATTATTTACTTTATTCATTTTTTAAAGTGTTAAACTCAATTAACAAAGTTATTTATTTATTTTTTCTTAATGTTGATAACCAAACAGTTGACAGTAGCCAATAAACCAAAAAAAAAAAAACTGCTTGGTTATCTACATTCTTCAAAATATATTATTTTATGTTCCACAGAAGGAAGACACACATGGAGGTTTGGAACAACATTCAGAATTTTCATTTTGAGTGAACTATTCCTTACTTTTCGGACCAATATCTATATCAACAGAAATTTTTTAAAAATGCCACAGAATCAGTGTTTATATGAATGGCTTATTTGTCTCTGTACATTAAACTGGAATTTGATAAAATATTTTAATATTGGAAAAACACCTTTAATGCAGTAGGAATTAACACTAGAAAAAGATTGATTTGTTGGATCAGTATTTGACTCTCCGCTTTCACTTTCACGCAAACACACAGGAAGCCGAGTTAATGATCCATGGCTCTTTCACTTTGATTTGGTGGATTAAAGAGGTTTTAGATCAAGGAGAGCCCTCTCACACACACACACACACACAAACACACACAAATACAAACACAAACACAAACAAACAAACAAATACACACACACACAAACACACACACAAAATGGCGCTTCAGGTACTGAAACAAACACACAGCCAAAAACCCACACACACAATTCTATAAAATCTCCAATAGCCACCTTTATCTGATGTCTGAAAGGGTCTCTCAAATCCCTCTCTCACACACACAACCTTTAAACTACTTTCATCTGAAAACCTCTCAAAACTCCCCTAGACTCAATCAGCAGTGGTAATGGAACGGAGGCCTTTATATCCTGACTCCAGCTCTACTCAGAAGAAGAGAGAGAGAGAGAGAGAGAGAGAGAGAGAGAGAGAGAGAGAGAGACAGAGACA
>NW_015505928.1:540614-545479 GCF_001515645.1 Sinocyclocheilus grahami
GCAAGTATTCAACAACATAAATCGAGTAAGCATTACAACTATCAGACGCATCTTGGTAAAGCACAACATGACCATGAAGCAATTGTACAGGGTCCCATTTGAGAGGAACAGTGTCAGGGTCAAAGAACTTCGACATGAATATGTACAGGTAAGTGTTTCAGTCCTTTACATTTACAATAAAGAATGGGTGCAGTCCAGTAACAGATGAATATGTACCACTGGATTAGTACCACATAGATACATTCAGAAAGCTACACAGGTACCTGTGTGGTGGGGGGGGTCGGTTCTGTATATGTAGTAGTGTAAGTGTGTGCTTTGAGTAAAGCCATCCACAATATGTATTTTTTGTTACAGACAATCTTGGACATGGATGGAGCTGCCCAGCCACATGAATGTATTTACATTGACGAGGCTGGATTCAACTTTAGCAAAAACAGACGACAGGGACGTAATCTAACTGGCCAAAGGGCAATTTTGCACGTCCCGGGGCAGCGCGGGGGAAATATCACATTGTGTGCTGCCATAAGTCTTCGAGGCCTACTGCACCATCATGCCAAACTGGGTCCCTATAATGCGCAACACATCATCACATTTCTAGAATATAAATATATATATAAATATATATATATTTTTTTAAATAAATTCTGTTCTTTTTAACTTTTTATTAAATCCCGGAAAAAAACAAAAAACAAAAAGAAGTGGGGAAAAAAGGTTTTGCAAAAGCTGTTTTCAACACTGAGAATGATAATGTTTCTTGAACACTAAATCAGCATATGAGAATGATTTCTGAAGAGTCATGTGACACTGAAGATGAATCTGGCTGCTGAAATTTCAGCTTCGTCATCACAAGATTAAATTATTTTTTTTATTTTAAATTTCAATTTAGAACAGTTTCACTATTTACTGTATTTTTGATCAAATGAATGAACAGTGAGCATAAGAGACTTTCAAACACACACATTTTACTGATCTCAAACTTTTGAAAGGTAGCACATCCTCATAAGATCTAAAACTAACAGGAAATAGACCCAGTAGACCAAAAATAAAATCTCTTCCAGGCCAGGACTAGGGTTTTAGTCTCCTTTAGAATTCTTAATTCGGTCTGGTCAATGTTAAGGAAACGGCTAACATCATGAGTAACATGTTTGGGGTGTTTCTTGTGCCACATGATTATTTTGTGCAATCGGGAACATGATAAAAGAGTAACATATGCAACAAGGGCTTATTCTCAGCTGAACACATCACATGCATTTCAGTTCATCTCTATCTGAGATGGAAGAAAGCAGAAGTCTCAGGAAGTGATGCCTCCATGGAATGTTAAGGTTGATGAGGGATTTGAACCGCATGCTACTGAACAAATGCTTTAAGCGCTAATGCCCCTGAGCTTTTTCCTAAGATCTTCCACACTGCAGAAGACTTCTCTTTTCTAAATATCAAAGGAATATTAATATACCAAACTTCATTATACAAACAGCAAATTCAAACATGCCCTTCAGAACTGCAGGAGGGTGAAACATGACACTCCATTAAAAGAAACACACAGCAACGTGAAATCTTGGGCACATTTTTTTTCTATAAGAGAAAGCGAGAGAAAAAAAAGCAACCATTTATAGTGCAAACACATAAAAAGCATCCAACAGCAACACACTGGGGGAATAAATGATGCAGTGACATTTAAAACATTTAATCCTCTTCCGTTAAAATGCTGAAGGAGTAATAATGTCGACCACTTAAAGGTACAGTAAAACAAAAAATGAAAATTTACTGAAAATGTACACACCCTCAGGCCATCCAAGATGATAGTTGAGTTTGGGAATAAAAGAGTTTGTTTCGTCATCAGAACGGATTTGAAGAAATTTTGCATTCCATCACTTGCTCACTTCCATGCATCCTCTGCAGTGAATGGGTGCCGTCAGAATGAGAATTCAAATAGCTGATAAAAACACCATAATAATCCACACGACTCACAAATAACATCTTCTGATGTGAAAAGCTTAAGAAACAAATCCATCATTAAGGTGTTTTAACTTGAAACATTCGCCTCTGGTCAAAATACCCGTCCATAATCCATATATAATGCTTCCTCTAATGAAAAGTCCATTCCCTGTTGTTTTGAAGGACTAGTATTTTAGCCACTAACAACAGTATGAAGTTAAAAAATCTTAATGATGCATTTATCACACAGCTTTTCACTATAATTGATGGACTGGAGTCATTTTGTGGATTACTTGTGATGTTTTTATTAGCTGTTGGGACTCTCATTCTGACGGCACCCATTCACTGCAGAGGAACCATTGGTGCACAAGTGATTTAATGCAAAATTTCTCCTTTAAGATCACTGAAGATCTCTTTAAAATGTTAACATTCCCCTTCCGTCGTGATTTATCCACCTGTGCAGTGAAAGCTTAGCACATTCCTCTAATTACTTTTGCACTTCCTGAAGACAACTAGAATGGTTTCCTCTCCAGGACTCCGGTGCTGTGCTTACTCCCCGAGGACTGTGCTTCATTATTCTGTTCCTTGCTCCCTGTAGTAGACAGCAGGTGCCGCCGCTCTAGCAGACATCTCCATACTGAATGTATCATTAGCACTAGGGCTCAGTGAGATGACAACACGTTCACTCGGGCGCTTAAAATGAATAAAATAACTCATGAACGCATCGATTAAATCACAGTGGGGCACTGAATAATACTTGGAAAACAGCCTTAAGTGCAATGCAGTTTTCCCATCAGCTCTGGCTTTCTTTCTATTGATGCAGACCAGGGTCCACAGAAAAGAAACGGAGAATCAGATAAAGATGCACACCAGTGTTCCTCCATGCACTTGAATTGAAAGCTACAATGGACACCTTTGGCAAGACTGCGATGACGCAGTTCAATGGTCATCAGCATCAGAAATCCTCCAAAGGATTAAAAAAAATGCATGTACGTTTATAACACTACACTTTATATTAAATTACCAAAAAAAAAAAAAAAATAGTTAATGCTAATGCGAGGGTGTTTCTAATACAGCGTCTATGGGAGTGACGGTAAATTTAACAATTTAATCGAATTGTTATAAATTAACACAATAAAACATTAAACACTATCAATTCCCCTCTTTTTTCATCTTGCTCAAAAACACACAGAAATGATACGTAATTTCAACATTTTTATACTCCCCTTTTATTCCCATACAAAACATGCTGGGAACTATACAGCTTCAGTTATGTCAAAATCAAAAATAATTTGATCAAGTACTTTCACCTATCATAATTTAATCTAGTAGAACACACATTTTACAGAATTACAATGAAAGACGCAAAGAAATCAAATTAAGAAGAGACAATTTTGTTGTGCAGATCACAAGTAATATAACTGAGTAAATCAGACAATTTCATATTTTTTCAGTGTACTTTAGTTAATCCTGTTTTGAGTCATCAGGCCCTGATTTTACAAACCATTTAAAGATGCAGTGAACAATGTAGCCTGCTCTTCTCAATCATACATCAAAACAGATCTTAATATCTGCTTCAACAGAGTACACAAACAACAGATGAGGATGCATCTTTGACATGATTTAAACACAATACACACTGATGACAGCTGGTCTGTATATTGCGGTTATAATAAATATGTGCATACCATACCTGTAGGCACCATCTGCCTGTGAAATAATCACAAATAAATGCAAGAACTCAAATATTCCCACTGCACACTTTTTCAGCAGATTTGAATTTGCATGTTATAACAGTATTCAAATTACTGATCAAAGAACAGCATTTATATGAAATTATACATGAAATATACATTAAAAATAAATATTAATTCAGATATAAAAATATATGATAAATTAATTTATAAATGTCATTACTGTCACTTTTGATCAATTGAATGCATCCTTGCTTAACATAAGTATGATTTATTTATTAAAATACTCATTCTCATTTTCTGAACCAAATGTGAAACAGAGGTAAAGTTTGAAACATTTGAATCACTTTCATTAATATGAATGAGGTCTTTTAATTCTGCTATTAACCCATAACTCTTTTGAACTTTCTATTCATCAAAGAACCCTGAGAAGAGTATTACAGATTCACAAAAATATTAAGCAGCACAACTGTTTTCAACATTGATAATAATAAATGTTTCTTGAGCACCAAACCAACATCTTGAAATGACTTCTGCTGCTGAAACTTCAGCTTTGCCATCACAGGAATAAAGCACATTTTAAAATATATTCAAAAATACTTTTTTTTTGTAATGATATTTCACAATATTACTGTTTTTAGCATAAGAGACTTCTGAGCACAAGAGATCTTTTCATAACACTGGAATTGCACAAAGTCAGGAGATCTAGATTTTATAGGAAGTGTTTTCCAGCAGTGGATCTGGTTTACTGCCTTAAGACAGGATTTAAAGGATTAGTTCATCCAAAAATTAAAATTCTTATTTTTACTCACTCTCATTCATTCTAAACTTGTCTTTCTTTCTTCTGTGGAACACAACCACAAAAATAATTGTACTAGTTGCTCTTTTCTTTGCCAATACAATGAATGTGTACTTTCCCACAAATGTGCCAACAAAAGCTAGGGTAGATTTCAAGATCTTCAGTATCCACTGTGGCCATTTGTAAATTGATTTGTCTGGCTTCCGGTGTCATTTGCTTCCAATTATTTTTAGCTGTACAAAACAGCTGCTTGAAACAAAAAAATGCATTGTCTTAATTAACAGTTTTACCGTTTACTGAACTTTGATATTCTTCTCGTTATTTCCCTACAGCTGCTAACGAATCAGAAATCTCACACATGCACAGAAAACGTCTCGGGTTACGTATGTAACCCTAGTTCCCTCTCAGTCGGTCACTCTCGACGTCACGTCGGAGGA
>NW_015505929.1:0-609 GCF_001515645.1 Sinocyclocheilus grahami
TGGTAGGTTATCATTGCACAAATTAACACTCTACAATAAAAAAAATAAATAACAGTTAGAATAAAGAGCTCTAAACTAATGCGCTGTTGTCACGGACCAGGTGTGTGGAGGCAGGCAGGATGACGAGGACGACAAGGATTCAAAAGAAGGATATTTAATGTAGCGACAACAAGGCAGAGACAGACACACACTCGGGGTAACATTCACAATAACCGACCAACCAGAACACAAGAGACAGGAACAGATATAGGGCAGTTAACGAGGGACCGACAGGTGAGCACAATGAGGTGATTAACTAATAATTAGACGGGCTAAACCAACACAAGGGGAAGAAACCACAACAAACAGTCCACAGGGGTGTTACATTACTCCCCCCTCCCGGAAGGTGTGTCAACGCACCGTAGAAACAGAGGGAGGGGGACAAGGCAGTGGGTGTGAGATGGTGACAGGGGAAGGCAAAGGGCTGGCAAGCAAAGCAGACAGGTGGAGGTTTCGGCGGAGGACGGACTTCCAGGAGGAGGACAGCTAACAGAGTCCAGGGAGGGGACGATGGAGGGAGGAGCCAGGGAGAGGACAGGAGGGAACCGGAGCAGGAGGAGCCAGGTGGGA
>NW_015505929.1:619-1036 GCF_001515645.1 Sinocyclocheilus grahami
GCCCGCGGTGGAGCCGACGGAGGGAGAAGCCATGGAGGAGGAATATCCACCGACTCCAGGGGGCCGACCAACGGCGGCGGAGCAGGTGGAGGAGGAGCCCGAGGCGGAGACGAAGAGCCAAAGAGCCAGGGGGATGCCGAGGATCCGGGGGGCCAGGGTGGAGCCGAGGACTCTGGCGACCAAGGCGGAGGCAGAGATCCAGAGATCCGCTGCGGAGCCGGAGCGACTGAGGACCAAGGTGGAGCTGACGGGAGGAAGGAGCCCAACGGAGCCGGTAGGACAGAGCGACGAGGCGCAGCCAGAGGAGAGGAGTCCAGAGGCGATGGCGGATCGACGCCCGACCAAGGCGGAGCCGGAGGGACGAGGGAGCACGGTGGAGCTGATGGATCGATGGGTGACGGTGGAGGCGAGGGAGCT
>NW_015505929.1:5310-6158 GCF_001515645.1 Sinocyclocheilus grahami
TGGTGGTTGTAGCTTGAAAGCTCTAGGAGGAGATAGTGTTTAAATGTTGGCTCAGAAGAATAATAATACATTTAAATAGTAGATCAGTAAGTTGGCTTTCTCAAGCCATTTAATAAAACATGTTTATTCTGTGGCACCTAAAAAAATTATTTGGCGCCTAAGTTTTTTTCTTATAGGAGCCAATGGCTCCTTACTCGATTTTTTGTCTGGAGCCCTGTCTTTGAACATTCGTCAACCAATCTGAATCAAGCATTCAACAGCCCTGTGGTATAAAGTTTAAACACTATATAAGTCATTTGCAGTTATATAGTGTTGCTCTTTTGTTAGTTTTGACTGCTTTTGTTGTCCTCATTTGTAAGTCGCTTTGGATAAAAGCGTCTGCTAAAATGTAAATGTAATACAGGAAAACATTAAAGAGAAGTTTTAAAGGGGTCATAGGATGCCCATTTTCAACAAGTTGATATGATTCTTTAGGGTCTTAATGGAAAGTCTGTAACATAGTTTGGTTAAAATTTCTCAATGGCAGTGTAAAAAACAATTTTTTTTTTACCTAGGTCTGTCGCGGTGAGGGAATTTCCCTTGCGGTAATTTTGAGGGGCTCAATAGCGCGGTATGCAGTATTATCGCCATACATATACATACACACACACACATACATACATACATTATATATATATATATGTATGTGTGTGTATGTTACGATATAACTAACGAGGTCATATTCAGAAGACAATGAAACCGAAACCAAATTGCGTTGAAACAGGAAGTGAAGTAAATGGAAGAGAATGACAAACTAACGATCTACATAACAGAACATAAACCTGACAATAAGATCGTTAGGCTATCGT
>NW_015505929.1:7361-7792 GCF_001515645.1 Sinocyclocheilus grahami
TTCAGTTCAAACAACTTGTAAAAGAGCATGTAGCATCCTATGACCACTTTAAGTTGTGACCAACACAGCTGATGCATCCGAAATAGTTTACTGTCCAGTTGGTATCACTTTTGCTTTGAAACTTACTTCTGACTATTAAAAAAAGTATGTTCTATATCAGAGGTTGTGTTTGATGAGGGTAGATTTCTAGGACCAGGACTGGGCACTTCTTTTCTATATAGTATGAATGTGCAGTATGAATGAAATTTGGGTGTATTATATCTGCCATGTTGCCACCGTCAGGTGATCTACCAGTGTCAGCTGCTTCGCTACTCACAACTCCTCTCTCATGGCTTCGTAGAACAGTAAAGTTACCATCACATGCCACTCCGGCTAGAATCAATTAATTGCTTAAAGAGATAGTTCACCCAAAAATGAAAATTCTGTCATTA
>NW_015505929.1:7910-9396 GCF_001515645.1 Sinocyclocheilus grahami
CACTTTAAGATTCCCATCCCTACTCTTAACTATCTGCCTGCCACTCAAAAATACATGGTAAATAAGTAAGCCAAGACAAACAAGATGGTTGGGAGCTTTGTCTACATGAATCAATATTACTCCATAGTCCCACTGTGCAGTAGCTTGAACAATATTACAATACAAAAACAAACACCATCTGTACAGAAGGTAAAGGAGCATCCCTGATCCTAATTCCAAAAATAAGCTTGGCAGAATAGCAAGTGCACTAAGATTAGCAGAGCAGTATGGTTTCGCGCAGAGATTAAAAAGAGTCTTTTTGGTTAAAGCTGCTCTGGATGACAGCTGTGAGGGCTGACAGATGGTGCGCTGGCCTGTAGGGGAGAAGCCAGCGAAACTGTGTCAGGACAGGGTTACTTGGTCACCAGTGAGAAACTGTGAGACCAAAAAGCTTATTTCTGCAGCACAGCACCCAGCGGCCATGATTAGCATTTAATGACGCTTGCATATTGAGAGTGCTACTCTCTCAGATGAATATGGTTACGAATACTGCTAGCCAGCAAAAGAGCCTAAAAAGTAGAGACTGCTAATGCAAATATGGTTAAAACTACCGTTGGCTAAACCTTTTTTTTTTTTAGACTGGCATGAAAAGTAGAATAAAAATGCTAATACAAGTGCTTTTGTATGTCAAAAAAACGTCAATTTAAAGTTTTGCTATGTATCGCTATGAAATATACGCTGATAAACATTGCTAATTCAAATACTAATTGTACATTACGACTAGAGATCGACCGATATATCGATTTACCGATATTTTTCCCTATATTTAAGCATTTTACCATAATCGGAGATCGGTTTTGTAATATCGGATTCACCGATAAATGCCATCTTGTGGGCGTTTTGAGAATTGCGCGCAGGATCACCATTGCAGCGTGTCTGAGGGGAGACGAGACAACAACAATGGCGTGCAGGTACTTGATATAGTTAGTAAACTTTATTTAACATAATAGTCATTTATGCACAAATTAGATGCATTATATAAATGCCTGATATGTAGTTTATGCAGCTTGGCTCTAAGAAATAGAGACCAACTCACGGAGTCAAGTAAGATAATCCGTCAAGTCCTGTCCCAATAAAGACGTAACTTTGCCTGAATTAAATAATATGCAGCCATGAATGAGCGCATGTTGGAAATAAAAGCACTGAATTGAATTCTCTCTCTGTTGTCTATGCTCATCGTTAGTCTTGTGAAGTCGGAGTCACGAAGATAATCTGTCAAGTTCCTCTCCCAATAAAGACGTAACTTTGCATGAGTTAAATAATACAGCCATGAATGAGCGCATGTTGGAAATAAAAGCGCTGAATTTAATTCTCGTGAAGCCACTTTCATATTGCTGTTCACTCACTGGGTTGATGCTCAGGAAATGCTCCAGCACGGTCACCGCATGTAACTTTTAACAAGATTCACTTGTTTAAAACACCCTAAATTGTATTAACATTTACTATA
>NW_015505929.1:9713-11866 GCF_001515645.1 Sinocyclocheilus grahami
TCTTGACTCTGTAGCTATTAAACAGCTTATAAACCTACTAAAACTGTAGTTTAAAATGAAGTTGATGTGACTGAAAGATGAAAACATTAGACATTCTACATTTATTTTGCTTATTGTTAATATTAGTGTTGTTGCTGTTGATGCTTTTTATAAATAAAATGTTTTTATTGTTGTAATATAAAGATTAAATTTAACATGAAAGACTGCTAATTTTCAACACTTCAAAAAAAAGATGGCTGAAAAGAGGAAAAACCAAAGTGAAATATGTTCTTACTTCACTCAGTCATTTATTTACTTTATAACAGTAAATAAATATCGGTTCTGCATATCGGTTATCGGGCACATAAACATGCAAATAATTGGTATCGGTTATAAAATATCAATATCGGTCGATCACTAATTATGACTAAGTGCAAGTGCAAAAATGATGTTTTTAAATTTCATATTGATATAAAAAGCTTTTCAGTTAAAAGATTTGATCATATGTGTGCACTTTACCTCTGTATAAATGTGGTTAGCAAGAGGTAGAAGTTCTTGCTCTCTTCATTCGCTTGAGGCTACAATTTGGCTAACAGAGTTGGTGAACTGCAGGTCGATTTAATGCTGCTATATTCTGTCTGAGAGCAGACAATGATTACACTATTACACAACACTCAACTTCTAATCTTCAAATTTAAACTACAAATTCAATTTCAGGGTATTTTCTCAACTGTTTAATAGATATACTCCCCAACATTACCAGTAAACCAACTATAACAGGGCTCCAGACTGCGACTCCAGACTTTTTCTGCCTGTGCAACTAAATTTTGTGTGTGGTCGCACTGGCGCGACTACCGCGTTGTTCAACTCATAAGCGTTGCCATTTCTGTTACATAAGTGAAACATAAAACGGCAAACAAAACTGAAAGCATAATGAAACCGCGCTACTCGTTTGAACTGCGCAGCACTTATAGTGTAGATCCAGGTTTATACTCGCCACATCAGCACAAGCGCGAAGCAAAAATGACACGAATACGGAGGAAACGATGGATGGATGGTTTTTCTAAAGTAAAGTAAAAGACCGCTTCTTAAACCAGAGAAGGTGAATGTTGGAATTCTTGTGGTGGAAAAAACATGCAAGTACAGTCACTGTGACAGCAAGTTTAGTTTTACTTTTCTTTTTGTTTTCATTTTGAAAAGCTTGTTATCTTTGCCGTTTACCTCACGTTATACACTATGGAGGCTCTCTTTTATTTTATTTTTTTTATTTGATTCCTCAGTGCTTGCTAAACGTTCTGTAATTTATTAGTCTGTATATAATACAGCATGTGGTGTATGCCATGCCTCATCTTATTCGTTTTTGCTAATAAACGTTTTGTAAGCTAGTTTGTCATTGTATCTTATGGTTTTATTGTTGTTGTGCTTTTTAATTAAGAATAACAATGCATCCATCTTTTGTTTTGGTCTTAAAAAGTGAAAAGTGTGTAGATGTATGTAAGCAAAACAGACAATTATCTTTTCTTGTAAAATGTGACGACAATATCGCGAATTCGACAGTGAAAGCACCCCAAGCCCGGCTTATAACACAGCAAAAGAGGATCTCCCGTTCACAAAATTCAAATCACAAATAATACTGATGAAAAAGAATGGGCTGAATGTTAACCACTTTCATTTCCATATAACTATAAACTATGATAAAAGCATGCATTGATTAATCCCATGTTTAAAAATATTGCAACCAAATCATGTGCTCGTGCGACCAACTGAAAAAGTTAGTCGCAAAAGAGCGACCAGTGGGAAGAATTATTCTGGAGCCCTGTATAATAAGGTAAAATGAAAAGACTGAAAAAAAAAAATCACTCACAAAACCGTACTATGGCTGCAGGACCATGATACAAAGATGATATCAGACATTATTTCAATATATACTATGGTACTGAATGATTACTACATTCATATATCTTGCTATTTACATCCCTCTTTAAAAAAATAGCTAAAACTAAAAAATTGCTGGTTTAAGCTGGTTTTAGAGGGTTTATGCACATTTTTTTAGCTGGTCAGACTGGGAGACCAGCTTGACCAGATAAACCAACCACATCCATCTAAAACCAGCATAGGCTCACATAGTATACACGCAACATATTTCATAGTATTTAAGCAGTGATAAAGGCATT
>NW_015505929.1:14193-17144 GCF_001515645.1 Sinocyclocheilus grahami
GAGACCTTCATTCATCTTTGGAACACAAATTAAGATATTTGATATAATCCGAGAGTTCTCTGACCCTCCATAGACAGCAAGGGAACTACCACGATCAAGGCACAGAAACGTAGCAAGGACATCGATGAAATAGTCCTCGTGACATCACCGTAATTTTAGGAAGCTACGAGAATATTTTTTTGTGCGCAAAGAAAACAAAAATAATGGCTTTATTCAACAATTATTCTCCTCATCCCATCTGCAGCTGCGTGCTGCCATTGTGGAGAGTATCATAATGACACATGTGCTTGCTTCCGATTCATGTAAAAAATGCATGTGCGTTTTACGTAAGCAGCAGTGCAATGCGCTGTATACATGAACCGGAAACAAGCGCGTGTGTCATGATACTCTCCACAATGGTTATTTTTGTTTTCTTTGCACACAAAAAGTATTCTCGTAGCTTCATAACATACAGGTTGAACCACTGATGTCACATGGACTATTTCATCGATGTCCTTGCTACGTTTCTGTGCCTTGACCGTGGTAGTTCCCTTGCTGTCTATGGGAGGGTCGGAGAGCTCTCGGATTTAATCAGAAATATCTTAATTTGTGTTCTGAAGATGAACGAAGGACTTACGGGTTTAAAATGACATGAGGGTGAGTAATTAATGACAGAATTTTCATTTTTGGGTGAACTATCCCTTCAAATGTACTATGCAATAAAATCTACAGGTTGAACCACTGATGTCACATGGACTATTTCATCGATGTCCTTGCTACGTTTCTGTGCCTTGACCGTGGTAGTTCCCTTGCTGTCTATGGGAGGGTCGGAGAGCTCTCGGATTTAATCAGAAATATCTTAATTTGTGTTCTGAAGATGAACGAAGGACTTACGGGTTTAAAATGACATGAGGGTGAGTAATTAATGACAGAATTTTCATTTTTGGGTGAACTATCCCTTCAAATGTACTATGCAATAAAATCTTAAAAGGTTTTTCTTGGGTCCATCTTACAAAATCAAAGTTGGTCTCATGACATTAAAATTTGGGCAGACCAAAAACACATGTTTTACAAACAAGTTTGAGCTACAACATAGACATTTTGGTGGCTCTTCACCCTTCAATGAGTCAGTCTAGTTTGGCCTATACTCCTATACTAAATTCGTTCACCCAAAATTAAAATGGCGTTTTTTCAAACCTATATGACCTTCTTTCTCCAGTGGAACACAAGAACACAAATTAATCCAAATGTCTTAGCAGCTCTTTTAATTACAAAAAAACAAGGAATGGCAAATAAACTGGAAGGAATCCATTAAAACAAAAAACCTAGTTTTACTTACACATCTAAGTTTTGATTATTTCTGACAATTTGTGTTTTCAAAACCAACATAAGAATAATAGGTTTATTCATGCATCACAAACACAATTCACAGTAAATGGCTACAGTTATTGTTGGCCAAAGGACAGTAGGCTGCTAGCATCAGTCACCTCTGGGCATACCACAACTACAGCCAAGCCTGTGATACATAATACCAGCAATATCTGCCAAATATGAGAGTGGGACAGACACTGAAAGAGCAAGACACTAAAATTGCATCAGAAGAAACAAACAAATCATTGTTTCCAATAAACTTTCTCCCAAACTCACTTTCAATAATTGGCATGTTTAAATGCAGCGGATAAATTCCATAGGTGCTTTGTAACATCTATACAGTGAAAATAATCAGCGCCAAAAGCAAAAGAAATTCAAGGTGCCTATGTCTTATTAGACTTAAATTATACTTTCATAAATTAAAAAAAATGGAGTGATCTCAACAGCACAATGCTAGGGTGCTTTTGTTTTTTAACATGTTGCTACATGGACTGGATTTTTACACATTTATGCACCAGCAGGAACTCCACAATTCTACTTAAATGAATAGGCTAGTTAGGTCAACAATGAAAATAGTGTCATCGTTTACTCATTCTCATGTCATACCAAACCCTTATGATATATTATGGGGAAATTTTAAAGAATGTACTTGTCATTCTCTTCCATCCAATAGCAATTAATTGGGAATGGTGTTTTAAGCTTCAACAAGAACGCAAATGCACCAAATCTCTTGAAGCCAACATTAACAGCACTATTCTTTTAAGCGAATATTTTGCATGAATTGGTTGAGCTGGTTCACAAAACCGTGCTAAGCAATTCATTCACAAAATAGATCACTCTTGTTCTTGAGGAACTAGCAGTGAATAACTTCAAATTTGGTTTGTCTGACACACAAAAAAATAATATGAATTGGAATATAGTGCATGACTACTTTTATTTCTTTTTCTACTTCCTTTTTTGTCTCCATTAATTGTAACAGCATGGAAAAATACAGCTAAAACATTGCTCAAATTTCTGCTTTTGTGTTCGATGGAAGAAAGCAAGTTAGGAATCTTTGGGCAAACTATTCCTTTAAAACCAATAGAAAACGATGAAACTATCAGTCTTGTCTGTAGAACAAACTCACATCCATAATCTCAAGCATGAGAAATAGTAATGCATTCTTATACTTAAACATAGATATTCTATCAATCAATATACCATTAAAATCAATCTAGGCTGCCTTGCTCCTTAATGGACTCAAATAAATTAGCAGGGCCCCCCATCATCCAGTATGATGGTCCTATAAAAGCACAACTGATTTTATGTCAAATAATGTTGTTAGTCTTTCTTTGCAGTACTAAATCAAAAAGGTCTTAAATATGAAATCCTACATTTCAGATCTGTGTAAAGCAAGACAGTGTGTGCATTGCACTATAGTTAACTTACCTTGAACACCCCTCAGGTTTCAGAGTCTCCCGTTCTCCCTCATCTGAAGACCATGCAAATAATTTCCACTGTAAACTGTGTGTGTGAATTTGTGAGCGCCTCTTCTCCTGTAGAATAAACCAGTGGGCTCAGGAGATCACAGACTCTATCCGAACACCTGTGGAGAAAAAAAA
>NW_015505929.1:32005-39467 GCF_001515645.1 Sinocyclocheilus grahami
AAGAACTCAGATAAACCATATATTGCCGTAGTCGTGTGTTTATTAGTCATGTTGAATCAATGAAAGCAGTTGAATCTTCTGTTTATTCAGCTGCAGCGATAGGCATTTTCTGGGTTTCTTCTGCGAGGCGTATTTGGAGTTTCAGCGTGAGAGCGCCCTCTGGCCTTTGGATGGAGATTTACTGCTGATCACAGAACCGTGCTTCACTGAAAGATACGCATGACAATCGCAGCTTCTGTCAAATCGCGATCTCGATTCCAGTTTGATTTATCGTGCAGCCCTACTATGAGGTAAGCAAACACAATGCAAACACAGGTGTAGGCTTCTGCTTTGTCTAACACAAACTGAATTAGATTATAATGAGTTCAATCTATGCCAGTCTACAAGAGAGTAATGCATTTTAGGCCCCGTTTACAACTTCAGTCTCAGGTGATCTGATTACAAGTGGTCAGACCTACATACAACGCATGCAGAATGTTTTGAGATCCAAACTGTAGTGGGAGGTAGTCCACATCACATTTACACCATGCACCCTGATGCAAAACTGCCTACTCCTCTATCAATCAACCATTGCACTCATCTGTCAATCAAGCAATGGTTTCAGCAAACACAGTTCAACCACAAAAATAAAAAAAATAAAAAAAACAAAGAGACCCATTTGTGAGTAAAGTCGATTACAAGTGGTCGTAGGAGACACATTTGAGACATTATGCATGTCACGTGACCACTTGTGATCGCATACACCTAGATGGATGTTAATACAAAGTGTAAACATTTCATAAGGAATAATAACTAACTCATTGACTTGTTTAACAAAACCATATTTGATTTGCAAGTGCAAAAAAGGATTTACATAAATAATTTACCATCAAATAACATAACAGGGTCTATCAATGTACAACTATCAGTGCTGAACCCTAAAGTTGACATGAAATGAAAATGCAACCTATTAATTTCTAAATGCATGTTATTAATCTTATTGTGAATGATTCATCCATACATGTTTTGAAAAATTGAGCTCTTAACTTTGAATCAAAGATTGCTAAAATCACAGACTTCACTCCAGTGACACATGCCGGGCTTGTCCAATCATTTAATCCGTTTAAACTCCACCCCTTTTTTTAATCTAACATAAGCGTCTATTGACATTGGTCTCCATCCAATATAACCAAGTACCTGCCCTACTTTTTTCCTGTTTCACTCAGATATTCTCTCAATACATAAAAAAATAAAAATATCTGCCTCTACTTCCATTACATCACATCTTTAAAAGACCAATTATAATGCAAGCTTGTAATGATTTGTATTCTCAAAGATAATAAAATAAACCTAGTTAGCTCTATGCGACAAGCAAAAACAGTCTAAACATTTACACATGCAAATCCTATTTTTCCAGGAGAAACCAGCTCATTTTAAACAAGCAACCTGCTTGTTTGCTTCCACTTTATGCAAAACAAGCATTTGGATTTTTGGTCAAAACTTTTCCAATGAACTCAATGCTATATCGGATTAACCTGCGATTATAAACTTTAAAAAAAAACAGGGTTTTAGAAGTTTGGCAGAGATAAATGACACTCATAATTCAGTGAGGTAACCCTGGCAACAAGACAACCAATAAAGAAAAGTATGACCAGCTCCGGTTAAAGGGCAGGATTTCCGCTGTGGCCAGTGGGGTTTATAAAATCCTCCTGCGCATTTATCAAAATCACCTTTAATTATGAACTGCAAAGGAAAGGCAACCACAAACTAACATACACAGACCTGAAAGTGGGGATGGCACTAATCAAAGAGCACACAAGCAAACAGGCAAGTCATCGCAAAGAATTCACACAAAACCCATTCACAGACAAACAAGCACTATAAACTATTCTCACCATACTGGTTCCAGACATACAGTGACAACATTCAGCTCAAAGCACACACATTAAAGAGTACTTACATTTAAAATTACTCAGTTTACTTGTCAATTCAGACAAAGTTAGGCCTATTTGTTAAGCCATACCAGCTTTGCAGACATAGATTCAACATACAGCTGCAACAAATTATTTTGATGATCGATTAATCTAACAATTATTAGAACGACTAATCGACTTATCGATTATTTCACTATTAATTGGTTGGCTCTTTGCTTTCGCAATAAGTTAAAATATTGAGTTAAATATTTTCTAACTATAAAACAAGATAAATCACTTACGTTTTTGAAAATAAAATGTTAAACAATAATTTAACAATAATAATTAGTCTTGTGCTACAGCGCCACACTGGTCAATACATTTTATTGCAGGCTCTTACATTAGGCCATATCATAAAAAAAAATTGTCGTCACCATCGTCTATAATGTTGACTAATCTAACATTATTTAACACAATAAATAAACAAACATTTTATATATTTCAATTTAGAAAAAAAAAAGACTAAACTATTTTACATACAACTCTGTAAAAGATTATTTAAAGGGATAGTTCACCCAAAAATAAAAAATTCTGCCATTAATTACTCACACTCATGTTGTTCCAAACCCGTGAGACCTTCATTCATCTTTGGAACACAAATTAAGATATTTGATATAATCCGAGAGTTCTCTGACCCTCCATAGACAGCAAGGGAACTACCACGATCAAGGCACAGAAACGTAGCAAGGACATCGATGAAATAGTCCTCGTGACATCACCGTAATTTTAGGAAGCTACGAGAATATTTTTTTGTGCGCAAAGAAAACAAAAATAATGGCTTTATTCAACAATTATTCTCCTCATCCCATCTGCAGCTGCGTGCTGCCATTGTGGAGAGTATCATAATGACACATGTGCTTGCTTCCGATTCATGTAAAAAATGCATGTGCGTTTTACGTAAGCAGCAGTGCAATGCGCTGTATACATGAACCGGAAACAAGCGCGTGTGTCATGATACTCTCCACAATGGTTATTTTTGTTTTCTTTGCACACAAAAAGTATTCTCGTAGCTTCATAACATACAGGTTGAACCACTGATGTCACATGGACTATTTCATCGATGTCCTTGCTACGTTTCTGTGCCTTGACCGTGGTAGTTCCCTTGCTGTCTATGGGAGGGTCGGAGAGCTCTCGGATTTAATCAGAAATATCTTAATTTGTGTTCTGAAGATGAACGAAGGACTTACGGGTTTAAAATGACATGAGGGTGAGTAATTAATGACAGAATTTTCATTTTTGGGTGAACTATCCCTTCAAATGTACTATGCAATAAAATCTTAAAAGGTTTTTCTTGGGTCCATCTTACAAAATCAAAGTTGGTCTCATGACATTAAAATTTGGGCAGACCAAAAACACATGTTTTACAAACAAGTTTGAGCTACAACATAGACATTTTGGTGGCTCTTCACCCTTCAATGAGTCAGTCTAGTTTGGCCTATACTAAAAAAAAGTATTCGTTCACCCAAAATTAAAATGGCGTTTTTTCAAACCTATATGACCTTCTTTCTCCAGTGGAACACAAAAGAGGATATTAATCCAAATGTCTTAGCAGCTCTTTTAATTACAAAAAAACAAGGAATGGCAAATAAACTGGAAGGAATCCATTAAAACAAAAAACCTAGTTTTACTTACACATCTAAGTTTTGATTATTTCTGACAATTTGTGTTTTCAAAACCAACATAAGAATAATAGGTTTATTCATGCATCACAAACACAATTCACAGTAAATGGCTACAGTTATTGTTGGCCAAAGGACAGTAGGCTGCTAGCATCAGTCACCTCTGGGCATACCACAACTACAGCCAAGCCTGTGATACATAATACCAGCAATATCTGCCAAATATGAGAGTGGGACAGACACTGAAAGAGCAAGACACTAAAATTGCATCAGAAGAAACAAACAAATCATTGTTTCCAATAAACTTTCTCCCAAACTCACTTTCAATAATTGGCATGTTTAAATGCAGCGGATAAATTCCATAGGTGCTTTGTAACATCTATACAGTGAAAATAATCAGCGCCAAAAGCAAAAGAAATTCAAGGTGCCTATGTCTTATTAGACTTAAATTATACTTTCATAAATTAAAAAAAATGGAGTGATCTCAACAGCACAATGCTAGGGTGCTTTTGTTTTTTAACATGTTGCTACATGGACTGGATTTTTACACATTTATGCACCAGCAGGAACTCCACAATTCTACTTAAATGAATAGGCTAGTTAGGTCAACAATGAAAATAGTGTCATCGTTTACTCATTCTCATGTCATACCAAACCCTTATGATATATTATGGGGAAATTTTAAAGAATGTACTTGTCATTCTCTTCCATCCAATAGCAATTAATTGGGAATGGTGTTTTAAGCTTCAACAAGAACGCAAATGCACCAAATCTCTTGAAGCCAACATTAACAGCACTATTCTTTTAAGCGAATATTTTGCATGAATTGGTTGAGCTGGTTCACAAAACCGTGCTAAGCAATTCATTCACAAAATAGATCACTCTTGTTCTTGAGGAACTAGCAGTGAATAACTTCAAATTTGGTTTGTCTGACACACAAAAAAATAATATGAATTGGAATATAGTGCATGACTACTTTTATTTCTTTTTCTACTTCCTTTTTTGTCTCCATTAATTGTAACAGCATGGAAAAATACAGCTAAAACATTGCTCAAATTTCTGCTTTTGTGTTCGATGGAAGAAAGCAAGTTAGGAATCTTTGGGCAAACTATTCCTTTAAAACCAATAGAAAACGATGAAACTATCAGTCTTGTCTGTAGAACAAACTCACATCCATAATCTCAAGCATGAGAAATAGTAATGCATTCTTATACTTAAACATAGATATTCTATCAATCAATATACCATTAGGTCAAACACATTTTGACAGACTTCTGAAGAAAATTTAGTTCAAAAGCACCTTGGTTGCTTATGTTTTTGTGATGCACCCTGCTGTGCGCAGGCCTGGGTAGAGTTAACTGGCCTCTCTCGAGTAACCCAACACAGATACCTGCACACAGAGGAAGCTAATAGACAACAAAACACCATTTATATCTGCAGTCGAGTTGCGTATCACGTTCAGCTGGATATACGGTTTCAAAACGAGGGTTTTAACATCATTGTAAGAAAAGTAAATGGGGCTTGATGTAACAATGGAGAGCTGTAAAAACACGCAGCGGCGGCCTCACGAACTTCCTTGTAACCTGGTGGATTCTCTGAAGAGGACAAAAAACCCAGGAAAGTTGGGGAAGCAAAGGCGTCTGAGACTAACAGAAGTGTTTAAAATGTATAAACACGTGTGTATACGGAAATACGTGTTTTTAAATGAACAGTTGAGATTTGTAGAGATGAGAAGTAGGTCTGGGAGAGGGAAAACCGCGGGGTGGGAAAACAAGCTTCCTTTAGCATCTCCAGCCATAATGGCATTTGCAAGAAAGTTATACGTGCCGTACTATGAATGCATGTTGACTAAGAAAAATATATAACACAGTCGAATTAAATTAAGAGCACTTGGGCTATTTATTTGTGACGTTGAAAAGCAATTAATCCGAAATGAGTCATTCTTTGGGGTTTCCCCAAGTATAATTAAATGGGAGCAAGGCCAATCGAGTATGGAAGAAAAGTATGAACGAAAGCAAAACAAATCTTACACATGTTGAGCACGGCAACAGCAAATATTCCACATAAAGCACTTTTCCCATTGCATTTGCAATTACTAAAATAAATCAGGGCTCCGCCAATTCCATTCCCACTGGGGAAAACAGTGAAGTTATTCCACAAGCGAGCGCATTCCCCTCATTATAATCCTAGAGGTATCCCATTTTCCAAAGAAAAAATTCTAGAGCATGGATGCCCGAGCCTTCTCGCAAACAAAGGGCGCCTACAATCCTAGGTAAAACCCAAAGAATCGGTGCAGGGAAAAAATCTCAGCTCCGGACTACAAATGGCCAAACGGCGGATCCAAGACGTCCCAAACTTGTGCAGCCCTTTTCTCCCTCTCTCTCTCAAAGAAGTTGTTCCTGTTTCGCCAAAGCTTGGGGGAGGGGAGCTGCTTTATCAAGCTCCTGGCTAGAGAGAGAGAGAGCTTAAAATCCTGCAGGCTCTTGTGTGCTAGAGATCCACTAGAATTAACGCTTTAAATCAACTCTGCAGTGTATTTGTTGAGCGAGTGATATGCGTTAAAAATAGCACTGGATCAAATAATAACCGCAGCGACACAAAGGTCTCTTATGAGAATCAACGCCAGTCCTTATAGACAATATATCGGACCACTTGTAGGGCTATGTTTCTTGCTATATTAATCGACATTATATGTTTTAGATGCGAAAAGGATACTCTATTTCCTTTATCCTTTGGACTGCACTCCTTTACAGTGATTGGGAAAAGCCGCTATATTTTAATGGTGTAAAGTGTGCGGTTGGAAAAACACAGAGGGGTGTCCGATTCCGCGCGACGGGGCTTCGCGAGCGATTCCGTCTCCCCAAAACGTGCTAGTCACAGCCTTTCCTTATGAAACACGAGTGGTTAAAATAGCTCACGGCACTAACATGGCTTCCCCCATCAGAGATAAGCGAGTGCTGCTGATGTGTGCTCGCCCCCCCCCCCTCCTTTCTTTGATCCGGCCGGATGGTTCAGTCCATATTGTAATAAGTAGCAATTCTAGGTCAGGTTGACTCGCCGTTGAATATAGTCAGTGACTGAGGGACTGTGCTGCTCTGAATCCAGACGACATTCTTTGTTATTCAAATGTGTGCAATGGCTAATCAAAGCAAGGAAGAGCTCACTAGTGTAGTAAGGACGTGTTGAATCCTGGTGTACAGCTGTTTGTTGAGAGTGAGACATTGTGAGGTAAGAGAAAGGGTTCAAAATTATAATCACATTCCTAGCATTTAAGTGATGTCAGATGCTAGATAAAAATTAATCTCGTGAAAACACGGTCTGCATTATATTTACTCCCAAATCAAAAAAATAAATTATTACAGTCTAACAACAAAGGAAAAGACATTAATCAAAGCTTCTACATTTCCCGCCCATAACACATTAGTGAGAGAAACCCGCTCAGAGCGAAAGGAGAGTAATGCCGAGTTCACACTGCACGATTTTCAAAGTCGTCGGGTCACCGTGGTTCTCACACTGCACGACTATCGGAGGTAGCAGTCAGTCGCTGCTGTGTTCACATTGCACGGTGGATCGGCGACAGGAGGTTACACACTGCATGACTGATCTGGTCCGCAAACTACGTTTCACAACAAAACACACGGGAGAATTGATAAGGAAATAACGCGAGAACCCGCGTGCATCAGACCGGAGTTCTCAAGCAAGACTGGAATTATTAAAAAAATAAATAAATATATATATATATATAGCCCGCAAATTGTCTGTGAGCTGATTTACAGCTACAAGGAGAAAAAGAAAAACGGATTATGCAGGAGGGAGATGCAGGGAACAGGGATTGGGTGTTCTGCAAAGAGAGTTGGGGGTAAATAATTTTGCAGTAACTGTTATGCTGAT
>NW_015505929.1:40587-42480 GCF_001515645.1 Sinocyclocheilus grahami
CACACGACTCTGTTGCCCTTTCAGGCTTGAACTGATGGTAAAACTAACGACATTATTAACTGTATTGATATTTACTTTGAAAGCTGAAGCTGGCGATTATGGTAAGGGGCGTTACATTTCCGACGCGTGCTTGCGGTGTTCGGCCAATCACAATGCACTGGGTCAGCTGGCCAATCAGAGCAGACTGCGCTTGTCAAAGGAGGGGGCTTTGTTGAAAACGACATGTTTGAGAGAGGTGGGGCATAGAGGACCTACATTAATGTACAGTATTAGAAAAATAATGTGTTTTTTGAACATTAAAGCATGTCAATATATTCTGTTACACCAAATACACAAAATAATGATCTTTAAAATAGCATCATATGACCCCTTTATAATACTGATATTCTGGTCTATAACTCCTCCCCGAACTTCCCTCTGCCCTGTATCTTGGTCTCTCATTGGCTGTAGGTCATCGCCGATGTAGTTTTCAGTCAAAAATCATTGCACACAGCGTGATTGTGAATCACCGACAGCTCCAGATATTTAGCATGCCAAATATTTCACGGGCGTCGGCGATTCCCTCAGATCGCGTCTTTGATAATTCACATTGCGTAATTGTCACTCACGTGAACGAGCACCGATTTGCCTCCGATTTCGGGCATTTGTTGGCGATTTCGCAAAACCTGTCGGCGAGTGAAAAATCGGGCTAAAATCGTGCAGTGTGAACTCGGCATAATACAAGCCACTAGCAATCCAAACCAGCTCACACAACTTCTGTGTCTACAGTGTTTAATGTGATAAATTGACACAATCCCCAAGCCTAAATATTTCCCTACTACGTCAAATAATATGATGAGTCTGAATATGTAGTATTCATATATGCCCAGAACAAGTAGTGCAGCCATGCATCCAAGTGCAGCAAAAATATATAAATACTGCAATTTGAATAAATACACTACCATTATGTATAAATACTTTAAATCTTAATTAATAGGATATAATTATTGTATTTGTGTTTCTTTTTATTCTTTACATTCTTCAGCAATGAGAATTAGATTTAGGCCTATCTCTGAAGAATTTGAGGGATTAACTGTTCTAATGCAAAAAGAAAAATATGTAAAAGTTTATATATATATATATATATATATATATATATAATTTCCTTTTTTCCTTTCCTTTCAGAGATTTAGGCCTATCTCTGAAGAATTTGAGGGATTAACTGTTCTAATGCAAAAAGAAAAATATGTAAAAGTTTATTTATATATATATATATATATATATATATAATTTCCTTTTTTCCTTTCCTTTCATATAACATGTTCTTGACAAGTTTCATTAAAACACCTATGGCCACAAGTAACATTGCATTAAGAAATCTGCATTTTTTTTGTCCATTTTGAGGGCACATAGTTCATGTCAAGCACCCTCCCACAAGAATATACCACATGTCCAACAATCTTTTCCAAAATCTTTTGCTGATCCTGTGTTTAAATGTCAATTGGAGACACATAATCCTTATATCACCCCGTTCCACTGAGACACTTCGGCAACAAAACCTCATACAGAAGCAAAACCAGAGAACGGCAGAATACAAACAGATTTCATAAGTATAAGCTGAGCGCAAGAGCAGAAATATATTTACTTATTTAAACAATTAGAAATTGCTATTTATTTGAGCCTGAAATAGAGAGTGAGAGGGGACTAAAATACATTTCTCTTAATTTTAACGACACCAAAACAATAACTAGTGAGTGTGTGTGTGTGTGTGTGTGTGTGTGTGTGTGTGTGTGTGTGTGTGTGAGAGAGTGAGTGAGCGCTCGGAGGTGACAGTATCTGTTCACACTACAGAATATTAAATGCTGAGGAAGAGGAGAGGTGAGACTCATGGGATTAAATGCATTTGCTGGCAAT
>NW_015505929.1:43064-45434 GCF_001515645.1 Sinocyclocheilus grahami
CTTTCATATAACATGTTCTTGACAAGTTTCATTAAAACACCTATGGCCACAAGTAACATTGCATTAAGAAATCTGCATTTTTTTTGTCCATTTTGAGGGCACATAGTTCATGTCAAGCACCCTCCCACAAGAATATACCACATGTCCAACAATCTTTTCCAAAATCTTTTGCTGATCCTGTGTTTAAATGTCAATTGGAGACACATAATCCTTATATCACCCCGTTCCACTGAGACACTTCGGCAACAAAACCTCATACAGAAGCAAAACCAGAGAACGGCAGAATACAAACAGATTTCATAAGTATAAGCTGAGCGCAAGAGCAGAAATATATTTACTTATTTAAACAATTAGAAATTGCTATTTATTTGAGCCTGAAATAGAGAGTGAGAGGGGACTAAAATACATTTCTCTTAATTTTAACGACACCAAAACAATAACTAGTGAGTGTGTGTGTGTGTGTGTGTGTGTGTGTGTGTGTGTGTGTGTGTGTGTGAGAGAGTGAGTGAGCGCTCGGAGGTGACAGTATCTGTTCACACTACAGAATATTAAATGCTGAGGAAGAGGAGAGGTGAGACTCATGGGATTAAATGCATTTGCTGGCAATTTAATCCTGAACCGTCACTACCACCAACAAACCCAAGCGATTCCACCACCTTGTTTTTGTTGTTGTTTTTGGCTAAAAACAACAGCACACGATTCTCTTTCCATCCTGGGGTGTACTCAATTCCCCATCATGTTAGCAATTGCTTTCTCGATTTTTACCCACTGCTGAGTCCCGAACTGGGTCCCCCCAGGTAACAAAGGAGAGGAAAACCGACGATCTGTTGCCTTTTCCTCCAGCAGTGAAACGTACAAACAGTGCTTCCCTGCTGATAGAAAGGAAATGTATTAACTCTCTTCCAGGAGAGAGAAAAACATGACAGTGTCTTAGTGGAGTATGAAGCTTTTACCTCTCCGCTCTATGAAGGAGAGAACAGGGACAGATGACTCTGTTTACATACTTTAGTGTGCTAAACTGAGCTTTCCTGGTAAATACAAAACACTGGCATGGAGTCAGTGTTATTTTAGTATGACTGATAAACTCTTATAGTCCTTATTAATATAAGGTTATATTTGTTAGCATTAGTTAACTTATACTAACAATGAAAAATGCTTACAGATCAAAGTTAATGTTCAATTCAATGAGCTATTATTAAAAACAAATGATTTATGTCTTAATATTATTTAATGGACCTGAGCTAACATTTTATTAACTAACAATAACAAAGATTAACAAATTGGCTACTGTAACAAATGTAATACTCATTGTTAGTTAAGTTAATTAATGAGACTTTATTAGGGATACCAATATAATATACCAATAAAATATTTTGAATATTGTAATTTTGTTGTGGTTTTGCCCCCTTTTTGCCTTTTTTATTATTTTGTTTTATTTCAGTTAACTTTTTTTTATTATTAAAACCTTTTTATGCTTTTAGTTTTAATTAACCATAATAATCTCTGTACATGCACAGCTCAAAAAATTAAGTTGTAAATAAAACAAAGATTGAGTACATTTTACAAGGAAACACATTTTCGTTTTTTCTACTTCAAAATTTCATGTTTAATTTAACATGTTACCCGTCATTTTTCTTTGCTGTTAATTGTGAAATTTAAGTAAGTATTAAAGGGGTCATAGGATGTTGCTAAAAAGAACATTATTTTGTGTATTTGGTGTAATGAAATGTGTTTATGCGGTTTAAGGTTCAAAAAACACATTATTTTCCACATACTGTACATTATTATTTCTCCTCTATGCGCCTGCCTTTCTGAAACGCGCCGATTTTTACAAAACTCATCGGTCTGAAAAGCGGGGTGTACTCTGATTGGCCAGCTATCCAGTGCGTTGTGATTGGCCTGATACCTCAAGCGTGTGACGGAAATGTTACGCCCCTTACCATACTGTGATGCCCTGTCCGGCCGGAGCGACGAGACAAAAACACGAAAACCCATTATAAACAAGGCATTTGTTGCATCCAGTGGGGACATAATTACTGATTATAATGACTTGCATTGCGTTGCATCGTGCTGCGTAAACCTAAAACCATGTCTGCATTTGTGATCAGAGAAACGACAAACAACAAGCGCTACTCTACACTGCTCAAAACTCGCATTTGAATCGTCAGTGGCAAATTCTTTAAATATGAAAACATACTTACAGGCTGTGAGTCAGAAGCGACAGACTGTCCTTGCAAAGTTGGAATTGCCCCACTTTATAGAAACAGACACCGGCATTGTAGGCTACTCTCCCAAGAAACAGTCCTCGTCCTCCATAAAATGCGCTGCACACATCTGAATATTTGGGTTGAACTGTTCTGGAACAGTGTT
>NW_015505929.1:45730-49260 GCF_001515645.1 Sinocyclocheilus grahami
TTTGGATTTGAGACTTTAGTCTTTGCAACTTTACAGATCTTCTTTATGCACCAAGAGCTTGTAACACTCCAAAGAGAAAGGAAAAATTGAAATCGCATCATATGACCCCTTTAAGTAGTTTAGTCATTTCTGAGTGAAAATTGTTTCTACACCAAATTTTTGTTCAGTGCACATACTTCCAATTAATTCTTGCATCATAATGTGAAGGTAATTTGAGTAGTTAACTTCAAATATATGTCATTAAACTGGCTGTTTTTATTCAGGTGGCTTGTTAGCAGTTTAATCAACTTACTCAGCAATCCTCATCTTGAAAGATTAATGATAATTAAATTTTAACATTATTTAAAAAAAGTTTAATTAATTAAAATAATAATAATAATTTTAGAAGTTTTCTACACTTTTTTTATTTATTTATTTTTATTTTATTTTTATTTTTTTGTCTATAATCACCACTTAAATTTGTTCCTTTAACTGCCCCTTCTTCTCTTCCCTCTATTTTCCATCTTATTTTGCTCTTGCATGGTTCCCTCAGGGTCAAATATCAACTGCTTCAGCATAAAAATGCATAAATGTGTTTTGAAAAGAACAATTAACATGTCATCAACATGCCATTTAATACCAAACAATTTAATCAAGCACCATAATTTATTTGATAATAGCATATTAAACCTGAATTAAAGGAGTTATCAAAATGAATTTCTGTGTAATTGTTGTTTACAAAATTAAATAACACATTTACTTGAACTTGAGCAAGTTTTTTTAAATTGTATATTAATTAGGGAAGGAGTGAAATGCTTGTGTGATCAAGTGTGCAGTGGTTTAATTTTTTCAGTGCTACCAGTATGAGAGAGATATGATCTCTCTTCAACTTTTGGCTGAAGTGTGAAGGAAAGATTTTTTTGGCCGCAGTCATATCCGTCTCGACAGGACAGAAGATCTTTCGACTCTGCACAAATGTCACAGCAAAACAAACTTCCTTTGCTGGGCCACCACTCCTCCTTTTTAATTTATTTCTACGATTTTGGCAGCATGCATAGCTTAGTTGCACCATCCATCCTTGTCTGTCCCTCTCTCTCTGCATTTCTCTAAAGTTTATTTCCTTCTTGCCACTCTACCCTCCTTCTCCCTTAAACCTCTATCTCATTCATCTCGGTGTTACACGCTCTGTCACTGTAATAGGAAACATTTCTCTCTATCCCTGGTAAACACTTTTAGATATACACAAAAAGACTCAAGAGCCACACCAGCATGCAACATAAATGCCCTGTGCTCGGTATTTTGTACTCTGCCAAGGTGCAGTGGTTAGCAACAGGTTGAGCCAGCGCTTGTTGGTGATAGGTTTAAGTCTAGCAAATCAGTTCAATCTGAAACCATCATGGTAACATCTCCAGACCGTTAATATCCATGTAGGAAATGGACATTCATGTATAGCTCCTACTTGATTTGGGTTCAGATTCAGATATACTACCAGTCAAAAAATTGGTAATATTTTTAATGTTTTTGAAAGTCTCTTGCTCAGCCAGGCTGTATTTATTTGATCAAAAATGACAGTATAAACAGCAATATTATAAAATATTATTACAATTGAAAATAAATCAGCATCATTACTCCAGCCTTCAGTGTCACATGATTCTTCAGAAATCATTCTAATATGCTGATTTGGTGCTCAAGAAACATTTATTGTTATTATCAATGTTGAAAAAAGTTGCTAATATTATTGTGGAAAGGTGATACTTTCTTTCTTTCTTTCCTTCCTTCCTTCCTTCCTTCCTTCCTTCCTTCCTTCCTTCAAGATTCTGTAAGTCTTTTGTAACATTATAAATGTCTTTACTGTCATGTTTGACCAGTTTAAGGAATCATTGCTATATATTATTATTCATATTATTAGCTATTAATTTATTTTTTTAAATATTATATTTTATATGATGTCAATATTATATTATATATGTCAATACTATATTATATTATAATATGATGTGATTATATTTATTATATTTTATTATATGATGTCATTACATTTATTATATTTTAATACATATATTTAATGTCTGACAACAATAGTATAAAACATGATGCTTCTTTAGTTTAAATCATACTAAAAAATATATGTTTTTATACTGGTCCAGTTAATACACAACCTAGCTGCCATTCCTGCAGCCACAATATTGAACATGTGATTTCATGATTTTCAGTTTTTTTTTCTTCAAGATTTCCTAATATACTTTCTCTGTGGAAGATGTGTTTTTATTCCATGTCTTTTCTCTTTCCCAAACAATTTCTTGTCACCTCATGCAGTTTTTTTGTAATAATTTTCTAATATTTTTTTTTTCTACTAAAAAAGTTCAGAAACTGTACATGAAGAGTTAATGGTGTTATAGGAGGGACTAGACATGTATTAGTCATTGGCCCTTTCCCAAATTATGCCCTCAGCCCTAGCCCGTCTCATCCATGTTCATACTTTTTTCTTTCTATAGCCATTCAAACACCTTTGTAGATACAATTCAATTCAGTAGTTTTGGTGAAGATCCAAACAGCCATAGCATTCCAACACCCACACAAGTCTCTCTTGGCCTTTGCCTAAGTCACGAGATGTTATCTTCTATCTGTCTAACACAAATGGATGTGCTTGTCCCCCACTAGAAGGTGAGGACTGGACCACCAAGGCTGTGTTGATAGGGGGGTTTATACATGTCATCTGTTCAGGCAGGTATCCAGTCATTATGTGGTTGTAGTTCTGCACGCCAGCCCCTATGCCACATTTCAAATGCAGGTGTCTTCTGCCATCTACGCTTAGAGACACGAATACCTCAACACACTGCACTCGTGAGTTTCTGTGGACACGAATAATCATCTAAACCTGATAAACATTTACGCAGACTGTATCTGTTTGCTTCCTTCTCACGTTAACTATTGTCTCTCAGTGTGTATGTGAGTCACAGAGAGTGTTTACTGTAATGTAGCTGTAGCGGTTTGTGGTTGTCAGGGCGGCTGAGGAGGCCATTGTGGCGTTTTCTAAACAGACTTTGGTTTTCTTCACTCAACAACACATTTATGCCCACATCTTTTCTCTCAGCCAGCAACACGAGAGCGGTTTAAATAGCTTTAGTGTTTTTAATAGGTGTCCTTGATGTTCCCATGGATCTAATACAGCTGCTAATCACTTGGATTTATTAAATGGTAACCACACACTAAAGTGCCTAGTGGTTAACAGTCTGAGCTTGTAACCTAAAGATAGCAAATTTAAAGTGTTTTGGACAATTGTGTTTCTTATAGAGGTTCTCACGATGATGTAAAATGTAAAATAGTGGTTTCCAGACCTTGTTGTTATTGTTAGCTCAAACTAAAACTATTAAAACTGTTTTTTGTTAATGGAAATCAAGCTAAAATAAAATAGAGTAGACATATTAGGTGAAAAAACTTAAAAACAAAAACAAAAACAAAAAAAGAAAAAGTGTAATGTTACATTAGCAACTGAAATAAAATAAGCTGAAGTATTAAAACTAAAACTGTGTGTGTGTGTGTATATATGT
>NW_015505929.1:49391-62061 GCF_001515645.1 Sinocyclocheilus grahami
TATATATATATATATATATATATATATATATATATATATATATATATATATATATATATATATAAACTGTAAATATAAAAGATCACATCAAAATTACTAAAACTAAACATATTAAAAAATGAAAGTTAATAATAAATAAAAATAATATTAATTAAGAATTAGAAATTAATAAATACTATAATAGCAAATGATACTAATATAACACTTTAAATATATGCAATTATCTTTTTCTATCATTTTTTATAAGCATTTTATGATTCCATTCTATACACACTTTTCAGTCCAAACGTTTTAGAAAATAAACTTTTTTTTTTTTAAAGTTGGTTAGGTTTCAAAATATGAAACAATAACAATATTGTTAGTAGTTCACCCAAAAATGTTGTCATCATTTATGTCGTTTCAAACCTATATATGTTTCTTTCTAATGTTGAACACATAAGAAGATATTTTGAAGAACCAAATAGTTGTTGGTCCCCATTGACTTCCATACAGGGAAAGAAATACAATGGATGTCAATGGGAGTACCAGCATTCTTCAAAATATCTTCCTTTAGGTTCAACATAAGAAAGAAACTCATACAGATTTGGAACGATACGAGGGTGAGTAATACACGATAATTTTAATGAACTACAATTTGCAAATCTTTTTTTTCATATATTCACGAAAAATGATGATTGATAGATAGATAGATATTTCATAGTAAATACATCAACGGAGGAAAGAAAGCTGCACTTGCTGAACCATATATTGGGGTCTTTAAAGTATACTCAGAAAAATGTTGACTCTGTGAAACACAAATGTACATCAATACACATTAGAATCAGTATAAGTGCCTCCCTGCAGATCTGGGAACAGCTCTCGAGAGCCCCTCCACCCCATGGGCAGCGTGACTCAGCAAATCCTGGCAAATAGGCCAGTCAGCACGGCTGCCAGTCAGTCACTAGGTCATCAGGCCAGCCAGCCAACCAGCCGGCAGGATGTCTATATATACTGTGCAGAGCCAGCGTGTTGAGTCTGATAAATAATTGAAGAGCGCAGTCATTAGCCTAGATTATTTAGCTTAAACGCTGGCTTCCATCCACTACAATCAGATGTCATTACTTCACAATGAGCAGGAGGGACATTCGAAGTTATGAGCCAACACCTGCCAATCAAACGGGGAGTAATAGATTGTGCCTGATGCTAGTGGAGGGAGACAAGAACAGCAGCGCACACTCAGGGAAATGCTGTTAGAAAAGAAAGCTGTAAGGTTTATGAAGGCATACAGCAAGACGAGAGAAAGATATTCCTCCTAGCCACCCTGAAACAGTCTGCTCTCTGCTGGGCCCCTCGACCCGCTAGGAGGATCGCCAGAACACATACATACATACAAACACACTGTCAAACCCACAGCACATCCAGAATTTCTAAAAAAACATAAACAAAAGCTTATTCAAGCACAGAAAGGCATATAGGCACACACTCAAATTCTAAACTAGTCAACTGCAAATGTATTACTGTATTTAAAAGCAGTCATAATTTTTTCAAAAAGTAAAAAAAAAAACTCCTTCCAGGATTGCAAGTGTGTTCTTGCATTTAACAGTTTAATAAATACATTAAAGGGGTCATGAACCGCTAAAAACAGCTTATATTGAAACCAATCTGCCAAAATGACAGGTTGTGGAATGTGCCACTTTATGACGTAACAGTGTGGCTAAACTCCATCATTTTGCGCATATAGTGTAAATAACGAGAGCTGCAAACACAGGTCTACACAGAAATCAAACGATAAAAAAGGCTCTGAAAACTACAAGATGTTGTACAGTGCCAAGCTGTGGAAAAACAATCTTTGCATTGCCTTCTTTCTGATCACAAAATTAGGAAAGATTGAATGGACTTTATTTTTAATGAAGGTTCCAGACCTCGTCAGTAAGAACTTGGTCCTTTGTTCACTTCAGTTTACTATGGATTAGTTTACAAACAAAGCACAATTCAACGCAGGGTTTTTATGCATTTTAACCTAAAATAAGCATATTATTTTTTCTTGATATTTTTATGGGCCTTTCTATGCATTTTTTATAGATAGGACAGTAGAGCGAGATGACAGGAAAGCACTGGGAGGAGAGAGGGATCGGCAAAGGACTTCGAGACAGGAATCGAACTCGGGTCGCCATCAACACAGTTGCGCTGTATGTCAACGCACTAACCACGAGGCTATTGGCGCCGACACAAGCATATTACTTCTAAATTATTTTGTTTTGTTTTTTTGTTACATTGTTTTTTGGTGTAAACATTTTGATGACATTATAAGTGGACCTCAGAGAATAGTACAAAATAATTTTTTTTAAAGCAGTTCATGTTCATTTAATATTGCGTAATTTGCTAGTTATGTCTCACTGACACTTGGTTTGTGAATGAATCAGCATTTTCAAATAAATCTGAGTTAATGATTCAATGACTCTTGGTTCCGAATTAATCAGTATTTTAAACTAATTGGCTGAATGAATGAACAAGGGCTCACTTATCACCTGCTTTGTTGGGTGTACAACCAGAAGTAACTGTTATACAGTACAATTTTTTAATTTTAATTCGGTCTTAACAGTTTGTACAGCTCAGTTATTGTGAATCTTTTCCGTTATCATTCAGGGTTTTCACCTTGCAAAAATGCCAATAATAACAGATGTCAAAAGGTCAAGTTTATAAAATTTTTTGTAAATAGCGTAGCGATGTATAAAAAAAGAGCTCATACAGAGCTTGCTTTCTTTCAAGCCAAGCAGCTTTCTGTTGGTCAGCACGGCCAAACAAAATGTCAGATATCAGATTCCTATGAATTCACTCAAATTTGCCAAAATAGGGTAAATGTGTTTAAATTCATAAAGGTACAGCAACAAACAGTGTGTTTAATTGGGAAAACTGTCATGTAATATTAGAAAATGAATGTTTTGGGTGCAATAAGCTTTATCTAATATCAAATGACACTAGGGGAAAATACAATTATTTTTTAATCTATGCTCTAAAAAACAAACTCCACAAATGCAGATAGTGAATATGACTTTCTCTTTTCCTTTCTCTTCCGCCCATCTCTCTATTTTAATTCGGTCTTAACAGTTTGTACAGCTCAGTTATTGTGAATCTTTTCCGTTATCATTCAGGGTTTTCACCTTGCAAAAATGCCAATAATAACAGAGGTCAAAAGGTCAAGTTTATAAAATTTTTTGTAAATAGCGTAGCGATGTATAAAAAAAGAGCTCATACAGAGCTTGCTTTCTTTCAAGCCAAGCAGCTTTCTGTTGGTCAGCGCGGCAAATCCTGTACAAAATTTGTTTGCCCTCAAGTAAAATGTCAGATATCAGATTCCTATGAATTCACTCAAATTTGCCAAAATACGGTAAATGTGTTTAAATTGTTATATATAGGAATAGTATGGATGAATTCCTAATAGCTTGTAATGTAAATAAATAGTTATTATCTTTATAACAGTATAGCAAACTACCATAAGATGCATATAAATTAGTTTGCACTCTATATCTCCCAATAATATATGTAGACAAGTTTATCCAGTGATAATGTATAATTTTCTAATATATATTAGAAATAATCTTTTGCTCAAAATATTTTGATCATGAAAAAAGTGTTGTTGCAGAATAGCTTACAGGAAAAGCTTTTGTTGAATGTTGCAAAATAAGACCAGGAATAAAGTCATATAGTCTTTAGTTTTTAGTCTGGACAACAGAGCAAATTTGGTTCTTATTATCTAGCTACAGAGGTCCAGCAGTCAAGTGGAAATGTATTAATAAATCACATTTAAAAGCAACAGAAGTTGACCCAAAGTGCACAATTCAGCTATTAGAACAAATTCTCAAATAAAAATGAATAAAGACTAAATAAAATACTGGAAAGCATTTGTGGTTTTGGTGCTCAACCTGTTGATCTGTATGTATCATTAAGGTCAGAAGTCTTTTTAGGCGAACAGTTTGTGTCTCTGTGTGTACATGTGTGAGCTGTGGAAGTTTTTGCTGGTAGCACTGGAGCTTGTTTCCGAAACACACAAGCATAGTGTTCCAGCAGCACACCCTCTCATGGAGGGAACAAGCTAAAAATATCACACACACACACACACACTTCCAAGAAAGGCAAGACACTCTCTCTCTTTTACACATGCAGAGAGTTCTTTGCCCCCTTTTCAACTACTTAGTGTTGCCACAAATGCCCTCTTAGCACCGACTAAGACCCAAACCGCAAATGAGCATCATTATTTATTAAAATCATTAGTTCTAGTAAAGTAATAATAGTATACAGTTCAATCTTTCACCTCAACCTTCACATATAGTTTTTCTCCCCGTTTGAATTAGCACAGCACCTTGACTCAACCTTGCCTGAGGCTCTATACCTCCCTAGACCAGCAGATGAACAGCATAGACCACCAGCATTACATTAGTGGGGTAGAATTTAAAGGCTGTATGGAACACCATATCAAGTTAATTGATTAATTGACTTTATTTCACTCTATTTATAGACAGAGTTTTCTATCAAGGTGCATCCTAGCTTTCATTTGATTATTGCATCAGTAATAAATAAAGAATTAGTTCATCCAGAAAAGGAAAACCGTGTCTTCATCGTTTTTCCGCATCACTTTCTTCCCTCTGTGGAACACAAAAAGCAATATTCTGCAGGATGCCTGAGCTGATCTTTGCTATATGATAAAAATGAACAACGATTTCCACTTTTGAGCACTAGAAAGGAAAAAAAGCACCATACAAGTAGTCTATATGAATGTTCATCTATATAAATATTTTTTGCAGCCATACATTATAGCTTCATTTGAGGAACCAACCAACATGTTTGGTCTTAAATTAGTTTTTGATGCATCATGATTGGTCATGAAACATGCAAGAACCAACTAGAGTTATTGATCTCAAACCAGAAACATTTCAGGTTTGAAATGAATCACTTTGGGGAATATTTTCAGCAAATAACAACTAAAATTTCAGCCTTTTTCTCACATATCATAATTTCAGAATGCAGCACACAGCTCTTGACCTACTGCTAAACATCTCTATTTGTGTTCCACACAAGGTAAAGTCATACAGGTTTGGAAGTACATGAATAGGAGACAGTGATGGGCGGACTATACATTTAAGTTGTTTTACCCACGTAAATGATTTCCCCTTGCATCATGACTAGTCAAGAAACATGCAATAACCAACCAGTCATTAATGTCAAACCTGGAACATTTCAAGTTTAACAGCAATGACTTTCCAGCAAATGACAACTTAAATGGTCTGTTTCTCACACAAATTCTGAACAGCTCATGAAAAAAAAAATTTAAATACAGGTTTGGAGTGACAGAATAATGACAGAATTTTCATTTTGGGGTACGAAAATGAAACTAATCCTTTTATAATACTTTTTCAACAAGAGCCTAAATGAAGTGTTTAAATTACAGATTGTGATGGGTAATGATCCGAGCTGTGAACACAGAAGTTGTGGGCTCAAACTCAAGCAGTGTTGACCCAGGAACTGAGAAGTGCTATGATTTCAGCCCTATTCTGTCACCGTTCTTCCCTGGAGCGCGACACTTCCTCATGTTCCGCCCCAGGTTGTTCCAGAGGATCTGTCCTGGCAATTAGTGTAACTGAAAGTCGCTTTAAATAAGAATGTATGTGCTACAAAGCTGAGTGACTAAATGGATTGCCTGTTTAAAATCCAGACAGACCATAAGAGGTTTGAAATATCATGTTAACAATAAACTGTGCTTATAATGTTTTATGCTTTGTATCCATTTCTAAATACCAACCCAAGCTCATTGGAAAAAACATGTCTGTGGTGATTTTTCCTCAAAATGATATTATGTTGCTTCCTGCACATTTTGTTACACTTTCAAAGTGGAATACCCAATGAGTGGTGTTAAAAGCATCCAAAATGGATGAACATGAATCTGGCAATATTTCATTCCGTTTGTTGTTGAACATATTGTGGCAGTTCAGAAATGAAATGTCCAGTGAGTAGCATTAAAAGGTTAATTCTCTATCGCATTTGAAAATAACATACCACTACACTAAACCTAACAGGTCATGTTAACAGAAAACACATTCGTTGAAGCAACTAAGCCAATTTAAACTTGCTTCTATACCTGAGCACTCTGCATTGCAATTGCAGTGCTGTACCAGGTGAGCTACCAAACAAGTTTACTACACCAGAAAAGCCATACATACGGAGTTGATTATATGAAAATGTATTAGTTTATGAATCATGCATAGTATTGTGCAAGGAACCCTGCAAAAATACATCTTTTTTAAATGATAATCGAATTATTTGATAATCAATAAACTGTAATCATAATTTGCCTGAAATGTAAAAAGTGTTTTTGTTTTGAGTGACTTTATTTCAGTGCTTTTGCGAGCAAATGGGGGTGCAAAGGTTTTGCAAGAGAATGTGTTACTACTCATTTCAGCTACAGTGAATTGTATGTATATGAGTTCTGCAAAAATGTAGGTAGTGGTAGTACTATAGCTAAGACGGAAGGGCAAAGGTTTGGAATATCTCGGAAGAGTCGTGGAATTTAGTTTGGAAAGCTGGTCTCGGATCAGTGCAATGTTTAAGTGGGGCTGGTACTTTTCCATGCATGATAAAATCACCTCATTGGCCCAAAGCTGTCATCAGAGACGAGGACCGGTTCCTTACAGCTGGCCTACCTAAAGAGCCCCCTTTTCTCAAAATACACCAACACACGCATACGGGACACATATAACACAACCTCATAATGCGCTCGAACCCATTACACTGTGTGCACGCACACTCCGCTACACTCCTAGAGCGACACACACACAAACAGTGTTTACATCTAGACTATACCCCCTCCCCTTGAGACCCATTCCACATTCCTTCACCAGACTCCCTGCATTCCTGTTCTGCCGAGGAGGGGGTCTGACCGACTTTCCCCCGCTCTCTCTCTCTTTCTCCTTTTTTCCATCCTTCTCTCTTTGCTTTTCTTTGTCTTGCCACTTTCTCCTTCTCTTCCTTAGTGAGAAGTGTGTGAGACAGAGAAGTTGATGGGGAGGAGACAAACAACTGGTAAAACAGCAATGATCTGTGCCGTCAACTAGAGTTCTGTGATTTAGAGTGAATGTGTGTAATAAAGATGGCTGCAACAACTGTAAACAGGAAAAAAACACACACAGGCTCTTTACCAAAACCTAGCAAGCTGCCTCAGTATCTATTGCCTGCATTGGCATCTGTGTTTGACCAGTTTGAAACGCTCTAGGCTGACAAATGCTCTGCATTGGATATTCAACAAACTATTGATTTCAGTAGTGTTTGATGTTAGCATGATGCTAAGCTAATCAGCATATAATACACAGAAAAATGACTCTATTTTCATAAACATTGAATAAAACTGATTATAAGTGTGTTTATAAATCAACATTTCCAACAAAGTCTTGTTTTACTGAGCTTATCCCAGAGCATTATGGGATTGCCTTCTCTGTTTTCATGTTGGAGGCAACTTTCTAGGTGTTGAAACGGAGCAACAGATTCAACGTGGAGCCACACACGCGTGTTGGGAAAGACAAGAATAAGTGCCTGTAGCAGTATTGTCCCCACTGTTTTCAGTCTGGTTTTCCCATCTGAGCTGAAGCTAATTCCAGTGAAGTGTCCTTCTCCCTCCCCTCCCTCTGTCCTAACACTCCCTGCTGTTCACCCAGTCTACAGCCTGATTGTGTGTTCAGCTCACTGACTCTTTTTTAGGGGCAGACCCGCTGTGTGTGTGTGTGTCATGAATCAGTCTCTAAAGATGGTTTTGTCTTCGGCTGCACATAACAATTCATCAGGAATACTAGGTGAAAATACACACATACACACACACACAAGCGCATACAATACCTAACACGCACTTTAACATTATAAAACCATTTTACATACTGCATTGTACAGTAGCGTTACATTTTGTAGTGTAGAGTGCAATTATAAGTTATTTGCCAGTAGTTTAGTGTACATTTCTACGTTAAGTAGTTTGTTATATTTACTATTGCAATGTACACTATGATGTTAAATTATAGTTGTGTATTTAGTTATGTACAATTGACCCTTCGCAAACCCCCCCCACTTAGTTACTGTTGCTATGTCCGACCAGCCATGGCACTCTCATGCCACACATCATGTTCATGGCTATTTAATTGATTAAATATGAGCACTGCAAGTTTCAAAGTCAGGTGCTGCGCTGCTTTGTTTACTGCGGTTACGGGGTACGGCTATATTCCTGGCGAAAAGCGCCACCTGCTGGCAGAGAATGAATTTTACTTTTTCAACAAGCCAAAAACGACCCTTATTTTTTCGCAGAAAACACGCAGTTGTAAATTTGAACTGGTGGATCGACAAGAAGATAATGAATTATAAAACTCTAAATATATAGCCTACATGAAGATATATTATGTTACTAGATTAATATAATTGTTTAAATTTATATTAAAATAATATAATATAAATTTTTTTACTTTTTTCTGAAATCTGAGAGCTCTCTGATCTTCCATAGACAGCAAGGGTACTACCAAGATCATGGTCCAGAAACGTAGTAAGGACATCGTTAAAATAATGCATGTGACATCAGTGGTTCAACCGTAATTTTTTTACTGTTCTGTGTAAGCATCATCATGCGCATACGTTGTTTACGTTCAGATCAAAGCATGCGCATGTGTCGCGATGCTCTCCAAAATGGCGCCAGGGTGACGCGGAGGAGACGAATTGCTGAATAAAGTCGTTATTTTTGCTTTCTTTTCACACAAAAAGTATTCTCGTAGCTTTGAAAAATTACGGTTGAACCACTGATGTCACATGCATTATTTTAACAATGTCCTTGCTACGTTTCTGGACATGGGAACATTTCAGTTATGCTGCTGTCTATGCAGGGTCAGAGAGCTCTTGGATTTCATCAAAAATATCTGAATTTATGTTCCGAAGGTGAACAAAGGTCTTATGGGTTTGGAACGACTTGAGGGTGAGTAATTAATGTGAGAATTAAAATTTTTGGGTGAAGTATCCCTTTAATACTGCATTCATTTGATCAAAATACAGCAAAAAGGTGAAATATTATTACAATTTAAATAAAAAGAAACTGTTTTAACTGTTTTTTTATCCGAAGGTGAACAAAGGTCTTATGGGTTTGGAACGACTTGAGGGTGAGTAATTAATGTGAGAATTAAAATTTTTGGGTGAAGTATCCCTTTAATACTGCATTCATTTGATCAAAATACAGCAAAAAGGTGAAATGTTATTACAATTTAAATAAAAAGAAACTGTTTTAACTGTTTTTTTATTTCATTGTATTTTAAAATATAATTCATTCCTGTGAGAAATGCTGAATTTTCAACAGCCAATATTTCTGCCTTCAGTGTCACATGATCCTTAAGAAATCATTTGATTTGATTTCGTAATGATTTGCAGCACAAGTAGCATTTCTTGTTACTATCAATGTTGAAAACAGTTGTGTTACGTAATAAATTTGTGGAAACCATGATACATTTGGTTCAGGATTCTTTGATGTATAGAACATTTAAAAAAACAGCATTTAATATTTGAAGTAGAAATAATTTTTGAAATTTTAAATGTCACTTTTGATCAATTAAATGCATCCTTGCTGAATAATAAAAATATGAATTTCTTTTAAAAAAATCTCACTGACCAGCGTAGGCCATTTGTATGCGAGTCAATTTAGTGCGACATTAGGAACATTCACTTGAAAACACGAGACGTAATGCAACGAAACGGAAAAGAACGCAAAGGTCTCGAGATGCGTTTTTAACAGTTGAATTTTATGTGCGCCATTTATATGCGAGACGCTTAAGTGAAAAAAGGGAGGTGTGGTGCAATGGTCAAAGGTGTCCATCTTGCGCACATTTACGTAGAAAGACGATTAAAACTCGGCGAGTTCGGTGGGAATTGTGTTTACTAGATTACTAGCACTATATTTACTGGAATGCAAGATGAGTGTTTTGAGTGTCCATCGTCCAGCAGAGTCCAACAGGTCCTGAAGGAAGAGCTGTGTTGGTATGGTAACAAGAATATCAGCGGAGGGGGGAGGGGAGAAAGGCAAGGAGATGAGGAGAGGTGAATGAAAAAGAGCAGAGAGATGGGAAAAGCAGAGGTGAGTTGAGTTCTCTGGGTTTCAAACAGAAATGTCTCTCTTGACCACCTCCCCCATGTCTCACACTAGCCCTTATTCTTTCTCTTACATACTATCTCATTCTTGCCTTGTCTTCCTACGTCTTTCTGCAGTCACTGCCACTTTTGCCCTGAATGCTGTTTGCCTCATACTCCTATTCATGTCCTCTCCATACCCGCCAATGTCTGTGTGTGTGTGTGTGTGTGTGGTGACCGATTCCATTCTGAGATACTGAAATGTCTCCTCAGTGCACTATTTCTGTCATCGTACTCCCCTGCTGCAGCAGTAATAAGGATCCGAGTTGTGAACTGTGATTCCAGCTCCAAGCAAAGCTCTAATCCAATCCTACAACAATACTTATGCACACATGTAAATTGAATACCAGCTCTTAATAGGTTTAAATTTCATTTTTATGTAAAATACGACACACACCAAGGCTAACAAACAGCGTTTTTGTTTTTACGAAAGCCTCCGGCTCTTCAGTAGACAATATGAGCCTTACGCTAACTAACCAAATTGTCTCAATGGCAATGAAGGGTTTTGATATATACCCACTTATGACTGATTAAACAGATTTTATATCTTTTCTTTGCGCTCTCTTATGCACATATGCATAATAAGACCACCTGTCCAAAGCAAAAGTGTTTGCGTTCGCTCCAACACTCGATCAAGCTCAAGAGCGACATTACAATTCATTCAGGGCTGTTTCGCTATGCTCTGCGTTGTCTGGCTCAGTAACAGCAGCAGTTGCATTTTCCCCCCACAGTGCTGAATGATAAGTCGAGCCGCCAGCACACAGTACTGTCAATCAGAGCCGTAATGGCTCACGAGAAGGAAGCCATTTTGAAAATGTCACTTAACACAGTTACTTCATGCTCTCTTCAAATCCTCCTGGGATGTTCCCGTTTAACGGAATCGTGATTGTGACGTCAAGTGAGTTTTGACAGAATAAAAATAAGTAAATGTGATATTTATATTTGTCCATTTCCTGACAACAAAGGGAAGCTTTTTTTTAGGCTTAATGCATAAAAATAAAGAGCAAATTTCGTAAATGTGATATGTATTTCTCTCATTTACATTTCCTTACAATGATAGGATGCTTTTTTTAGCACTAATGAAACAAAGTAAAGAGAAAAATATACATATTAGGTCTGCAAGTGATGCTTTGTGCATTTAATAGTTGTGCAGCCACAGAGAATCATGGGAAATGTAGTTTGGTTGCACAAGCTTGTCACTTAATAAACTAGATTAATGAGTAGTATTTTCTGGCTAGCTTGATTGCTAAACCAGGTGTTTAAACTAAACTGTACGATTAACAATCACCCCTTATGATCAATACCAATTAGCTTCTGCTAATTCGCATACCTCCAATTTGGAAATTCAGGGCTCAAGGATAATCTCACATTGGTAATTTCATTTTTGTAGTGCCGTTAAAGTGGGTTTATGTTGTAAATATGATCATTATGACATGACTTGAAGGCAGCATTGAGCGTCAACTGCTTATATAGAACATATACAGATGAACGTTCACCTCTCTGAGTAGCATTAGCACCATCCCATTACACATTAATCAAGAAAGCCATTGAGTCTCATTAAACAGCAAAATGGGTTGGTGACCTAAGGTAAAGAGGGCAAATATATGCAAAGATTAATTACATTTCCTGCCATTTGTCTTGCCATTTCCATGCATCTTAAATTAAAATAAGCAGAAGTGTGAGACTGTAACTTTAAACCAAATTCATGGTCACTTTGTGCTCGAAACACTACTGAACAGTGACTAAGCAACTACTTTCAATAACAACAACAGCTCATGAGCTTTAATAAGGAACCAGTTGACCTGCATGTAACTGCAATCCATCATTCGTTAGTTAGTGAATCAATGTGCTGTCACCGTTAGAGTCTGTACTGAAATATGACCGCAACACTGTCAGCGTCTGCATTGGCTAATCGTGTGAATTTGAGCGTTTAAAACCGGTGTGCACATGTTTTCATGTGGAAATCATGATTGATATGTTTACACAAACTTTTTCTAAAAACAGATCTGCACCCAAATGAAACACACATTTGCAAAACTAATAAATGTTTTGAGCTAGTATGCATTGAATTAATCAAAAGTAACCATAATCAAAGTAAAAACAGTTCTGTTTCAAATAAAAGCTTTTGAACTTTTTATGAAAAATCCTGGGGGGGAAAAAAAGCTTACTCAAAAAAATATTAAGCAGTAATAATAATCAATGCTTTCTGAGCAACCGTTATTTATAATATTTTACATTTCACAATTTTACTGTATAACTGTATTTTAGAAGAAAGCCTTGGTGAGGATAAGAGACTGAAATGTAAAAACAAAAACTAACCTCAAACTTTGAAAAGTAGTGTGTGATATATATATATATATTGTATATACAGTGGGGGGAAAAAGTATTTAGTCAGCCACCAATTGTGCAAGTTCTCCCACTTAAAAAGATGAGAGAGGCCTGTAATTTTCATCATAGGTATACCTCAACTATGAGAGACAAAATGAGAAAAAAAAAATCA